>NC_068357.1:336756-361756 GCF_020536995.1 Dreissena polymorpha | reverse complement strand
TGCGAAGTGCAATTCCAGTTTGGCCACGAACTCCCCGAGACAGACACGCTTTTCCGCCGATAACGGGAGCCAGCTTTTGGGTTTCGGCCCCACAGTCCTCGTCTATGTGCTATGCAGAAAGCTTTGTCTGTTATTGATGGAATTCGTCAAGTCAAATTGTTTGAACCACTTTTATTACATGAATCATTGAGTGTGATGCATTTATTGGCATTATGGGGTTGTGTTGATAATTAAACGATTTATGTTGGGTTTTATTTTTCAACAGATACAGATTGATACAGATAGTAAGTAAGTTAAGTTTATTTGAAAATACATTAGGCAATAAGCCCATGAGTATACATGAAATGTGAAATACAATATACATAAAACAAAGTAACAGGTCATTCAAATTATAAACATAAAAAATAAATCGGTAAATTGTAAAAATAAAAAATAAAAAAATATTGGGTATTTTAAAGAAGACAATATACTGCGAGAGGCGGTGCATCAATATATACCAAAAATACTACCCTAATTGTAATATGTAATATAACTATTTCTTATTTCCCATGCTTTATAAATAAACAATTCTTTCTTACATCAGTATAGAATGTACAATCCATAACAAAGTGGTATTCATCTAGTAAAACTTTGCATAAAGGAAATTTTCGTTCTTCATAAGGAATAGCTATTGCTGTCCATCCACCCGTTTCAACTTTAAGCCTATGTGCAGAGACCCTTAATCTAGAAAGGGCCATCCTGTGCTTTTTAAAGTTAACATCACTTTAATATGATTGAAATTTTAAGTCGGATATTAATATGTAAGTGTTTGCCCTAGGTGATTCACTCAATTCGGTTTTCCAATTTTGTATAAACATATCTGTAACTCTTACTCTAATATCAATACTATCTTTAACCAAATATGTAATTACATTAATGCTATGTCTGACGGATAAAGATGTTCTATCTAGTTTTCCATATATAAAGTTATTCTGTGTTTGTCTTCGGACTCCTTATTAAACTTTGAGCTAATTTAAATAGA
This sequence comes from Dreissena polymorpha, assembly GCF_020536995.1. Classification (NCBI taxonomy): domain Eukaryota; kingdom Metazoa; phylum Mollusca; class Bivalvia; order Myida; family Dreissenidae; genus Dreissena; species Dreissena polymorpha. Next base: position 360,735 of record NC_068357.1, on the reverse strand, counting down.
ATCGTTGTATCTTTATATTGCTCTGTAAACCCCATATGTATAACACATTTTGCAGAGCATTAGACAATGGCCTTGAGGTCAGAGTTGTATTTTTTTATATTAGTAAAGCTTTTGATGAAGGGCCACTTATGTTTCTAGTGTATATTAATGACACCATCGCTGACATACAAGCACACATTCATTTGTTCGCTGATGATACCAGCCTATTCATGGTAGTTAATTCGCCAAAAAGAAACTGCAGCCTTACTGCAGTCAGACAATGATAAAATATCCAGCTGGGCTGACAAATGGTTTGTATGTTTTAACCCATCAAAATCTGAATAAATGCTTATATCCCGCAATATAAATCAACTATCCCATCCCCCATTGACTATGCAGAAGCTGAATATACCCACTGTTGATATCCATTAACATTTAGGTGTCTTTATATCAAATGACTGTACCTGGCATGCGCATATATCTTTCACAAAGGAAAAGGCTTGAACACGAATTCATATAATGCGTAAACTAAAAATAATGCTTAATAGAAAGACTCTCAAGAAAATATATGTGTCGTTTATAAGATCAATCTTGGAGTACTCAGACGCTGTATTCGATAATTGTTCGCAATATGAAAAAGATGAACTTGACAAAATCCAAACCGAAGCAGCGCGAATAGTATCTGGATGCAGAGGCGTATCCAGAAAATGTTTAGAGTGGGGGGGGGGGCTCAACAGGGGAGGGTGCGGGAGGAGTGTCCCCTTCCATCGTAATTTTTTTTTGAAATGGCACCTTGAAATGATGCGATTTCCTGCTATCTAATCAGCATTTTGCATGATAAAAGTGCATGTAAAACAAACAAGAACTTGAGTTCACACATCAAGTGTGACAGACACACGGACAGACAGACACACAGGGGTAAATCAAATGTCTCTCAAACCACTAAAGTGGTGGGAGACATTATCTTAATCCATAACTTTTTTAACAGAGTTAGATGGGTGGACCTCCTATTTAACCTTGTTGGATATCCTACTAGGTCAACTTAGGTACAACATTAAAATGTTTATGTCCATGCCCCTATGAATGGAAAGCAGGCACACAGCGGACAACCTGTCCTGACCCATTGATGATCTTAGATTTGTTTTAACAAGTGCTAGGGCACTGATACTCCTTTCACGCTCGCATGATGTAACAGGGAACACACATGATATGGACAAAACAGTGTAAATGATGGGGTACAGCTGGGAATCACAATGTGCAACAGAGCCCTGAAGGGTAGTAGGTGGGTTGGGTACACCTTTCCACCTAGCCTGCCATATAAAGTGCAACTCAGCAGGGAGGGACTGAGGGGAAGGGAGATCATCAATGAACCATTCAAGGTCACTAGCACTGACAGGAAAGGCGCACATTTGTTCAGGTATAAACTTCAATCCCATGGCTGCCTTAGTCTGCAAATCACTGAATCGGGTGTCCATTTCGTTCACAAAAGTGTTATCAAAGGGAGTCGTTAGGTTTCTGTGTAGTTTAATTCGGGTGTTGCTGCCTCGATGTTGTCACGCTTTAAGAAAATGATTTAGTTTCATATAGCAAAGTTATTCTTCATTTTTGAGTCTTTTTTAATTTTAAAAGGTATGGATGAACATCAAAGCAGTAAGCCCGATTTGTAAAAAAAAAAAAAAAAAAAAAAAAAAATGCCATTCATTAAGTGTGCAGTTGAATTTCACTGACAATAACTTGTTACTCAAAAGGATTATCACTCTAAAGAGCTAATACCAATTAAATTCATCAAAGAAATTACCGAAAAAAAAAATTATGATTGTCCATTGTGTTCGTCTAAACTCTTTAATTGCTACGAATTGAAATACTGTTTTCCACAAGTGTCATGCGGCAGCCATTTGTAAACATTTATCTATAGCTAAATGTATGGATGAATTTCATTAGTTGAATGTATCTTCTTCAACCAATCAAATAGCGCAGTTTATTACTTACAGTCAATGAAGCGTGCACTTTAGCTGACGAAGGTTAGATCGTCTATACACATGCCTGAGGGCTAATCACACAAATCGACAGCTGTTTATGGCTTAATTAGGGACATATGACAGGAAATACACAAGTGGATTGAAACTGTATGGGGCTCATTTTTATTAAAAATCGTGTCTAGCCAGCCAGCTGAGGGGGGGGGGGGGGGCTTTAGCCCCCTAGCCACCCACCTAAATACGCCTCTGGGGATGTACGCGTTTTGTCTCACTAGAAGATCTGTATAATGAGTTAGGATGGGAAACTATCAGTCAACGAAGACGCAATAATAAATTAATATTAATGTATAAAATGTACTCTAGCAATGTAATTACTTACAATCGCTTTTACCCGAAACAGTTGGATCGCGTAGCAATTACATGTACTCTTTAAGAAATGCATCTAATCTCCAAACAATTCAAGCGCGAGCATTACTGTATTCGAGTTCATTCTTACCATCCACTGTATTTGAATGGAATAATCTTTCCGATGACGTAAAGAACGCTGAATTGATTCATTCCTTCAAAAGGCTTATTAACAAAGATCGACCGATTCCAAATCCATTATTTTCCTACGGTGAAAGACGCCCTTAAATGTTACACACGCGCCTAAGAACAAAGTGTAGCGTCTTAAATGACCATCTCTTCAGATGCAATATTATTTCCTCTCCGTTATGTATATGCGGACTTCATGAAACGATGTCACATTACTTTCTTGAATGCAATCAGTATGAACATATTCGCGGCGGAATTATAAACTCAATATCAATGTATTCCTTCCCCTGCATTGAACTTATTTTATATAGAGACACCACTCGTGACTACTTAATCAATACTAATACATTGTACTATGCTACAGAACGACTCTTAACCCTTCTTCTCCACTTTCACACAACAAGCCTTTCAAAACCTCTCTTTTTTCTTCCCAAACCTCTGCTACTTTCTCTCCTACATTGTTCACGTGTCAATCCGTTATCTGTGTTTCACACATAAAACTCTATACACGGAGTTTCTCTTTCTTTTGCCATTATGTTATTATTGTTTAAACCATTTACATCCAATTATGTTCGTTGGACAACATGAAACTATTATTATTGTATATGGAGAAGAATTCTATAAGACCTTGTCTTTCGTTCCTATCCTATTCGAACATGAGTACTAATTGTGCGCCACTTATACGGGCAAAAGCCCGCAAAGCGGGCGTTAACTGTTCATACATATGGGAATTTAGACATAAAATTACATACGAATACCACATATGGATACGTCTCAAAAAAATTTGCCACGCGACATATATTTTCGCGATGCTATTTATGACCTTGAACAAATCAAAAACACTTTGACATATGCTAAATCACATGTAAATACATACCTCGGGAAAAGTTATATCAATGACATCATAATTGTGTAGCGAATCGCACTAAATATTCTCGCATTATTTGTTTTTCTTCGCAACCGTTCCAGAATTAAGTCAATACTCAATTATCTCCCCTGAATGCTCTTCTTCAGTGGGTATAAGCCGAAGACTGGTTCACTACATATAGTGACAGTCTTTACCAAACACAATTTAGGTGAACATAACCCGTCTTTAATCTATTGCCGAATCTCAGATTTCTGTCGAAATTATTTGCTTTGATCTTTTCGATATCTTATTGTTATTATTATCCTGACAAATCACAAACGCTTGTTAAAAAATTATTTGTTTTAAACATTATAGTTGGCATCTCTATTCTTCCAGTATTCTAGCGGTATTTCAATAACGACACCCTACTGTTTATTTGTCAGAATTTGTGACGCATTTTCCATTCGCTCTCAGAAAGAAGTTTTACGCGTGATCATGAGCAATATTCTGGTAAGTTGTCGTTGTTATCCACCAGAAACACATTTATTCACAAAATTTAAAGATATTCCGATCTAACTTTTTAGTCTTTTAGCTTTAATTTTTAACGTATTTACACCTCGTCTGCTCGCACTTTACCGATATCCCGAAAGGTTACATATCACTATAATTAGTTAAGACCTAAAACCACAGAATCCGATACCGTTGGATTTTCGTACCACAATCTTACGTAAAAAATCTTCCAGATTCGAAATCAACAAAAAACAAGACATTTATAAATTGTCTGCATTATTGATCAAATTTTAAGATATTTGATGGTTTTCCGTTTTTAGAAGCTGTTCTGCCAAGGCAAGAGCTGGGCATCATACAAGCCATTCTATCCAGCAAAACTGACAGTTTTGGTTTACAGAAATCAACAAAGGAGGGATTCCTGAACTATCAAAATTTCCAAGCTATACACACAGTTATTATCTTTGGTGATCTTTATTGGTTCTGTTTGTTAACTTGGATGGAACATGTGTGAACTTTTATATATCTTTGAAAAGTCCATAAATGTATATCTATAACCAAAATCAGCTATGGTATAATAAGATCAGATGTGCAAACAATGTCAAAGGGTTGTTAAATTAACAATTTGAAGGCAATTATGCTGAAAAAAATATGAAAGTTCCAATGCAAATTTTGTCTGTATATATCGACAAGTGTCTGCCGATAATTGTCAAACTAGTAATACAAAACTTACCACAAGTATGTAAAAGCACTAAGTACCTGTGATCATTTTTAGTAAGATAGTGTAATTCTAAACAGTAGCAAATAGCTTGTTTAGTAAATGCATAATGCAATTACCGGTAATATGATTTCCGTTCTATTGTGTAATTAATAAATTGGTCAACCGTTGTTACTTGTTAATCCATGATAAATGTTTGATGGCTAGTACAAAACCAGCAATGTTAATTTTGTAAAAGGTTATACAATTACACCACTTTGTAATTTCATATACGTAAATATTCTTTAAATGTAGGTTGATGACAGTGTGTTAGTTTTACTTATTTTGTAGCTATTATTTAATGTGCAAATAAATGTTGTGAAGTGTTTTGTATCTCCACACAATACCACATACCTTTTTATATATGTACTGTGTAATGTGTTATTTGAATGTTTAATTAAAAAAATATGGATGATATAACATGATGCATTCTTATATTTGCATTCCAATTGTAACTATAGAGCTAAGTGTATGCAGTTTAGACTGTGATATTAGAATTGCTACAAAATGGCTAGTTTTTTAGTGGCGACAAAATTTAATCTATTCAACAATAGTTTGGGAAAGAAAATTAGAAACCTGCAAGATATCTGTATTTATTAAATATTTTAATTGCGAAACAAGTGTGTTGTTATGCTGTTACACATAATTATACATTGATAATAAATAAGAAGACAATTAGTGGCGTTAAGGTTTCCCAACAGTAGAAATCGTTCTTCTGATGAAGTCAGTGATATACAGACGAAACCTCCAGGTATGGCTTTCAATATGTAGTGTGTGTTATTTGACAGTCTAAAACTTATTGGATTAAAAAAAATCCTGTCAAATTTGTCAATCAAAATTGATTTGACACATCACATGATTTTGATTATGTTAAATCAGTGTACTGTATGCTAAATGCAACTGCTTTAGCAAGCTGTCAAGTTGAATTGAGACATTTGATGACACAAACTGTCTCCTGGGTAGGACCAGTACTTAGTGTCTATATGACGTACCATGACGTCGAAAGTCTACAAGACCTACTAGGTAGAACGAGAAATGTGCTTTGACGTACAATTTTCACCGACCCTTGAGTGTTAGCCAATCAGAAGACACCTTACGTCTGTTGCTTTTAGAGATATTTGACATTGAACATTATTATTATTATATTATTTATACCGAATTATGCGACCATCGACCGCTTACTCATAGATATTGTGCGTATTTATTAAACATTATTATTATTATAATTTATACCAAATTATGCGACTATCGACAGCTAACTCATAGATATTGTGCGTATTTATTGACCTGGCGTGGCGGAATTAACCTCTGACTAATGCAAGTTATGGTTATCACAAAATACGACCAACGGGGAGGTTATAATACATTATTTATCCCGTTAATGCTTGGTAACTGTTTGGTTACAGTTTGGAATTTCCTACACAGTTATGCGCTGGACGGTCGTGATACGCCGCCCCGCATGATCAATAAATACTCACAATATGCTGAATAATCTTAATTTTAAAAAGGTAACATATAATCTATTTTAATGCATTAAATACTTGAAACTTCTATGTGTTTTTTTTTTTGCCATTCTGATATTTTTATTCATTTTGTCCTCAATTAAAAAAGAGATTTAAAACATTTATTATGAATAAATCTGAAGGAAAAGCGGCTCAAGAGACTAGTGCTTTTATTGGCTGTTCAGAAAATGTTTACGTAGAAGTACAAACATGTATGTCGAAGTACAAATTGTACTTTGACGTACAAATATATACATGTACTTCAAAGTGTATTTTATATTTATGTCGACGTACAATTATTGTACTTCGACGTACATTTCTCTTTTTAACTTGTAGGTCTTCTTGACTTACAACCCAAATGGTACGCCATAGTATATCTTTAGGGTTATCTAAAGAATGCTCCCACTTAAGGGATCAATACAGAGACCTCCCAGTGACTAAGCCAGTTAGCAGACACCCCATCCACTATACCACAGACACCGAACCAGCTATAAATTCCTGTGGCTAGAAAACAAAAAAATATATAAGATGCTAGATCTTTAAGCTTGGAACATGTAACTGGTTTAAAGATTGATTTTTTGGATGCATTACTTAATTATTGCAACAATTATAATATTTTGAACACAATCATGTCCATATATTTATTAAAAATACATGGTTATCATAAAAAAAAACTTAAAAAGCTTTTGCCCGTAAATTAGGTAGCACCTATGATCATATTAGCTGATATTTTTTATATCGTTATGAAAGCGATTTTATATTAGAATTATCTAAAACTAAACAACTAGATTTGATTCAATGTTTTAACCTTACTAGTAGGTACATTGAGGACATACTTAATTTAGATAATCCATTCTTTGAACAATATATTAACAAAATCTACCCGAACGAACTAGTCTTAAATAAATTGTGTCAATCCAATACAGACGCTGCCTATTTAGACTTATATCTTACTATTAATAATAATATGATTACAACTAGTTTATATGACAAACGGGACGACTTTAAATTTGAAATTGTGAATTTTCCGTTCCTAGATGGTAACATCCCTACAGGTCCATCCTATTGTATTTACATTTCGCAGTTGGTACGTTATGTCATCGCTTTTATATTGCTTCATACGACCAACTTTCACTGTTTAAATCTACATGGATAGGTCATTGGATTTATAGCGTTAAATTTTTATTTTATTTCTCTCTCACAGGCGTTTCTTGTTTGGTTTATTTCGTAGTAGTCACATAAACAACCAAGCTATTTAATATGGAACTTTTACACCCATTATTGCTGCTTCTTCCTGTATTTGCGCGATGATGATCTGAAATATTAACTTTATGATGCTATATTCTTAAATCTTTTTCTGTAAAGAAGGAATGTAGTTGGCACTTGTTCGTAGTTTCATTTCATCGTTCCTCAAAATGTTGTTACTCTGTTGCTCTGGTCTCTTTCCTACCATTGAGTAAATAAATGCTAATTAAATTGAATGCGTTTTAATGCCCTTTTATTATTGTTTAATTTGAGTTGCAATGCTATAAGGTTGAATTTTATTTACACTTAAATGTATCATGAATATTGCTGGACCAAGTGTGAGGTTGAGCGCTTCAAAACCGGTTTAAACCCCCTATGCTTTGCATTTACCGTTCCAAGGCGGTGACCCCAGCTGTATTCTTTTATGCGTTATGTATGTTGTTTTGTATTGTGCTGTTGTTTTTTTTACAGTCACTTTCCTTAAATAAAGGACCAACTATATAATGAGAATTCAATACTGCTCCAGCAGCTGGAGTTTCACTTCTTCACAGTGGGGTAAGGGATTTTGTTCCGGGATAAATGTCTTTAGAATCCCTAAAAAATAACCCTCATTCAGCCGATTTTTAGGGATTAATCCGTTTTCACCCCTTTTCATCCAAATTAATCTGTATCAAACCTTTTCCAGTTGTTTTTAGGGGTTAATTTCGGTGAATTAAGCTCTGTAAGGGATGAATTCATCGCAAGGGATGAATTTAGCACTATAAGGGATGAATTCATCGCAACGAAGAGCAAGGGATTAATTCATCTCTTCAAGCGATTAATTAATCCCTACGCATACGCAGTCGATGTCAGCGGGGAATACGGATGAAAAGGCGGAGTTAATCACGGCCGTAAACGAGTAGGCGGGCGTAGACAACTATTCTTAGATGAGGTTTTAATTATGTCGGTTTTATGCAGAATACAATTTATTAATTTAGTAATTGTACACCAGTGCACATTAATGTTTCACTGGCCATCACGCACTGGTCTATTTGGATCAATTATTTCTTTGGCGAACACCCGCGTAGCACGGCACAAGTTGGATTTTACGTAATATTTGCCGTGCTGCAACAAAGATTCGTGTCATTGCGGCAACCTATATTTCAGTCAAGTGATAAAGATTACGCATCTTATCGTTATAATCCTGTCTACACATGTGCCGGCATGTGGTGTCACAAGCATACCAGTAAACGCTTTAAATCAAAAATGGGGACATCCACATTGAAAAGAATGCGTGTGAGCCTCTATCGCAGATTTGAAGTCAAAATGTCTTTCATATATTATGTATCAATAATAAGTGAAAGCATAATAAATATATGTGTTTCTGTTTGCAGTTCAATCTTAAAATTATAAATTATTTAGAAAAGTTTATTAAGAAATAGATCAGTTTAGGAATAGAGAGAACATCGCCGGGACAGTTAAATACCAGTAAATCATTTTTTGTTCAACCTATAGTTTTTATATTAATTTCAAATTGATACTTGATTTAGAAACATACTAACAATTTCAGATTATGGCAAAGGTATACATGAACTGTTCAATAAGAAAGTTTACCACGGCCTGAAATATTTCAAAGTTTATCTCAATTTAAATGTAGAATTTCAGCAGATATTCAGTAGAGAAACCTGTACCTGTTTCTTTGTGTATAAGACTAACACAGAATGTACAACATAATTTTTCTCATAAATACATTGGTATCAACGAGCAGGGCCGTACCCAGGATTTTTTTACTGGGGGTCCAACCGGGCAGGGTTTGGGAGGGGTCCCCCCTCCCTATACATATACTTTTTTTAATTTGGCACTTTGCAAGGTGAATTTTAATGCTTATAAAAAACGTATTTTGTGATATGAATTAATGGAATATAACAAGTAAATCAGCACGTTTCGGAAGTCTTAAGCTTTAAACATTGGTGTGAATTCACAACAATATTAAAAGCTTTAGATTTCCGAAACTTACAGGTTTAAACTGATGATTATCCACACCAACTCTCGTATTGCTTCCACCATTTTTTTTTCACAAATCAATAACCTCACAGGTTTTTTTAATCTGATTTTTTGGGAAAGACCTTGCCATTTTTGAGGAAAAAATTGCGCGAAATGCCTAATTTTTTGGGGAAATTACGAAAGTCTTAAATAATCAATTTAACATATTTTACTGTTTTCAAACAAATTCAAGGAAAGAGATAATTTAATTATACAATATTTTTCTACACTGGATCAGGTTAACTTATGTAATGAGACCGATTTGTTGTTTCAATTTTCATTTTTTACCAATGAGCCATTAAAAGGTTGATATTACTCAATTCTCGGTACTCAATTATTTTAAATACTGAATTCTGCCAAATTCTTATCTGTTGCTCGGCAAATTTATGAACTGTTTTTCTTTTAAACAAACATGTTAACTATCTCATCGTAGTCTTTTTCAGTGATTTCCTTTCAAAAATTATAAATACTCAGTTTTAATACCTTTGTCAGTGTTTTTGTTACGGTTCAAATTCAGGGCCCTATTCTCAATGCAAAAAGTATATATTGGGACTTAAAAATTCCCAATAAAAGGTTTAAAAATAACAAATTAAACTTTCAGAAGGGAAAAATACGTCTAGGGCCTTCTCAAAGAAGGAAAAAACTTGAGTCGGCAATTATCAGACCATAGTCTACGACCTCCTGTAGCAGTTGCTTCCATTCGCTGCACTTATCAAAATACATGTTACATCATTCAACCATCGATAGATGAAGCATTTATGATCACAATGGGGGACTGATCGGGGATGTGTGTACAAGGCGATAAGAAAACATTGCCTAGAGGCTTATCTCGATTGGCGAGCGTTAATCCCCTTGTTTATCAGGGACAATAAAACATAGCTGCTCTTTTGTTTTGAGGGAAAGTGTACTGTGGGCCCTTGCACGAGTGAAAAAATTGCAGTGGGTCGATTTTTAAAAACAAATCATAGTTTGACAGCCAGCTGGGGGGCCCGGGCCCCTGGGCCCATGGCCTGGGTACGGGCCTGAACGAGCATTACATAAAATTATCAAGCAAACAGCATTAAATTAAAAATTAAATATTTTTTAAATAAAATTAAATTTTATTTATTTTCATTTCATTTGTAATAAATGTCCATGTATTTACCGTATCGGATTATCAATATACGCCCGCCGCCACCTTCCCCGCCTCATCAATAATTTTTAAAACGTACTTGTCAAATATCGTTGGATGGCACTTTAAAAATACATATACTGCAATGCATGAGTCGTATTCTGACGTATTGTTTTTTCTCAGGGGGTCAATACTTTCCCATTGTTTGCATTAACTGCCTTGTAATTTTTCATTAAAACATATACTGATTTGCGCGTCTTTATAACATAAATCAAGATTATTTTATTATCTCGACGCGTTTGATGTCTTTGAATTCATTTATTTCCGAATTAAAACGCGTTAACCCCCCCCCCCCCTTTTTTGAACTAAGTTTCATTTAAAACACATTTTGGGACCTAACTTCCAAATGATAAACAGCTCTCTCCTATTTTATAAGGTTTTATGCGAATTAACTGTCTTGAATAAATTCCGCATTGGTGCGAATATTTTGGAAAACATATTCACTTGAGTAAATCAATAGTTATCTTTTTTATTAATTGTTATATTATTATTTTGTATTCTTGTATGTTTTATCGCGTACTAAACGCCAACAGTTAGTGTGTGTAATATAAGACGTTCGACGGTATTAATCATTCTACTGTAGAATTATACAAAAAAAAACTGCCGACAAACTGCATATTAGTGCGGAGACATGAAATTATTTCGAAAGAAAGCAATTAGAGGTTCAATTCTATATGAACAAGTCTCGCTGCACACGATTACTCTCTTACGACACGAATGTTTTTGACTCTTATGGATCTTGACAAATACCTAGTGTTTTATTTTGCTTAATCTAAATTAAGGTTTGCATGTATATGTACAGCATAGCATGACTCCCAAATGACCAACAGCTCTTTCATAAGAAAACACTTATATTGCACCACATGCAATGCTATAAAACTATAATATTGAAGTACGCATATAAACTTTATTGTAGATAGGTAGGTATTTCGTATTAATCTTATTTTCATATGAAACAGCTGTTGGTCATTTGTGAGTCATGTCTCCGAACTAATATGCAATACGCCCGGTGTTTTTCTATACATGTATTCGGATTAATGCTCCGTTTATATCCGTAATTAATGAACGCCTCAATATTTTCAAAAATTAACACCGGATTAATGTTCACCGACATTGTTTCATACAGATTTGATATAAATATTATAGAGCTGAATAAAAAAATACATTAAGCCCGGTTTTCCCGGCATACGCCTGGACATACGCCTTTAAAAACGCTATACAAATTCCAGTACTCGTGCACTTAATTGATTATAAACACAGACGGTTGAAATCCGTGCGTGGGAATGTTTCTGTAATCAAGAGCGACGTGTATATATGCGTCGGGTGTCAAAATCCGCACCAACGGATGTAAAATCTACTTTTAACCTGGCATATTATCCGCCGCTGTGTGCACCCGCCAATAAGTTTAAAATGGATTCCGAACTGATAACGCCGGTCTTTTCGAAGAACGCGCGTATACATATTTCAAATATGTACAGATGATTCATTTGTTGCCGGCTGACCTATATGCTTTCTTTTATTTTCATTCTACTTGCGTTTGTCTATTCTGTAAATATAGATATTTGAGCTTGCCATAAACTGCTTTAAATGCTTTGTATTGATAAATTTAAACATTTGAACTAAAAATCTCCAGTAAAAAATAAGAATACAATTTTAAAAAAGAAGAAAAAACGTTAACCAGGGCTCGAACCACTGACCCCTAGATTCATGGAAGCTTGGAGAAAAATGTATCCCGACTTTACCACTCGACCATCCACGCTCACAACAATTACCGAGGTATGTTTTATCTATATCAGCAATCCTCGTAGTTTCCCAAAATATCGATTCGCGTCGAACGACGTATTAATCTGTTGGACAGTCCCTTTAAAACTTTGCGCGACACACAAGTGTACTGTTCAAATATCGCTGAAATACTATCGAATGTCGACTTTCGCGTTTTTAAACGGTGTTACAATAATTTTTAACCATTTGTTATTAATATGGCTGCCCTCGATGCTTGATGACGGAAAATATCCTATTTTTTATCTCCCCTGATTTTTTTTGAAAACGCGATATTTTGCGCAATACTCAAAGCGACACACGATATTTCGCGCGATACACGAAGCGACAAACGAATTTTTGCGCGATACACGGAGCGACACGCGATATTTACCACGATATATCGCCTTTTGGGCTACCTACACAAGGGCGATATTTCGGGGTACATTCTCGCGCGTCGCTTCGTGTGTCGCGCAAAAGATATTGTGTCGCTTTGTGTGTCGCGCATAATATCGTGTGTCGCTTCGTGCGTCGTGTGTCGCCCTTGACGGAGGAAGGGCGAGATTATAGATGGCACTCTCCGGATTCCGTATAATTGTAATGGCTGCAGAGATTTGATAAAGCTATCATCGAATCAAGTCAAGTCTCTGTGCTGTGATAGGTTGTAGAGACTTTTGTATGCTTGCACAAAGTACAAAGATGTCGTGTGTAATTTAGTTTATATTGACCTAAACTTCTAAGAAATATTACACTGACAGCTTGAAAACCCTGAGGCAGTATATTGAAATATATTGAACATAATCAGAACATAGTTATTTAAATGGTACACTTTTAAATCTTTAATTATAATATATAATTTGTCAAGTGTATGACACTAAATTCGGGACTATTTTCTGTATATTTGTGTATCTAGTCACGTCCGGTAAAAAGTTCAAAGTATTGTGAGTGAAAAACCAGTGGTGTCTGGTATAAGTAAACCGGAAGTGGTCATGCTCGCTTCTGTCCTCTCGTGCCTTGAATTCGTTGCAGGCCTTGCGTTCTAGGGTCCCGGAAGTTGGATCGAGGTTCGAGCACACTCGTCTGTAGTGCCAGTAGGACTTGCTGAACCAATTTTCCGCCAAAGTGTTCATAAAGTAATGCGTGTTGGGAACGTATACAGCTCTTGGATCCGTCTCGTGTAACCTCCCTTTGTAGTGATACGGTGAGCTCCCTTGATGGTCCTCGGCGACCTTGTAAAACTCGCCGACTGAGAAGTTGTTGTAAAGCATGTACTGCGTCGTGACAAATATCGGTCCTGCTACGTCAAGCGTCCCTTTCATCGGCCTAAAACTGGAGATCGTGTAGACAATGTGCCTTAGGAACGAGTGCTTCGGTTGCGCCATCATGATGGCGTTGTTGACGCAGAAAGGAATGCGTAGGCGAAACACGGCGTGCTCGAAAGGTTCCAGAGGAAATACTGCTGTATACTTCATAGTTACCCTATCCAGGGGACGTAAGCACTCAAAATCCAAGTCCGCGTACACACCCCCATACTCGTATAAGACGAAGTATCTGAGCGCGTCGGCCCTGTTGATTGGTTCTGCGTAGTTGTCCCAGACCGGGAGAAAATCCGGGTACCTGTCGCTAATGAACTTCCGGGCCGAGGCATCGGTCCAGAACATGTAGGTCCAGTTGGCATTGTACTTAACGAAGGATTTAATGAACGGGATATACTTATTTGGAATGAACTCGTTCTTGTATGTCTGGTGGATAATGTGCGGAATTTTAGGCGCCTGTCCGATAACCGTTGGAAAATCCTCTGTGACAAGCGGTTCGAGGAAATACTTAGAGTCGAGCTCGTGTGATGCGTAGCGAAGAGGATTCCCTTCGATGTTTTCTGAAATAAATATTATACAATAAATTAAAACCAAAACATCGGACATTCTTCAGTGCAACAAATGGTTGATGACAAACGCGGCTTATACCAGTAATATACAATAATCGATACACGTGCAGTTAAACGTGCTATAGTTGGTACCACATTTCGTCTCTAAATGTACACTAAAAATTTATTTAAATAGGATCAAACAAATAAACCGGTGTTGGTTAATAAAAAAAAATAACACCGCTAATGGCGAAATATCGAAAGACTGTTACGACATTAAAAAAGAAGATTTTCTTATTTGTTTAAACCGTTCGTGTTACTGTTTCAACTTTAATCAACAGAAATGTTGATAATCAATTTTAAATCTGTTTTACTTGTACGAACAAAGATCTATCCTTCAAGCAACACAACTTATATGGCATTGTAAATTTAAATATAAATAAGACATATATTTTATCTATGCCAATTAGAATATATCTGGTGGTAACAAGGTAGAAATCAGTCTTGTTTGCAATTTAAAACTTATAAATAATCGCGTTTGTCGAAATGGACTTATACGTCTAGAAATCCTACTTTCGGTTTACAAAGCGGTACCGTCTGAAAAATAATAAATTACATGCTAACTAGGCTATAGATTTAATTTTATCTGTGCCAATTAGAATATATCTTGTGGTTACAAGGTAGAAATCCGTCTTTTTGCGTTTTAAAACTTAAAAATAATCGTGTTAGTCGAAATTGACGTATACGTATAGAAATCCTACAATCGGTTTTAAAAGCGGTACCGTTTGAAAAATAATAAATTACTGGCTAACTAGGCTATATATTTACTGATAATTTTGCACACTTTCAAAGTGCATCTAACTGTATTGATTAATATGCATTTCATTTCCGTGATTTAAAAATGCTTCTTATTTCAGACAGAACAAAATAAATATTATTTTCAGGTTACTTGCCAAAAAAAAACATCAAAACGTATGACAGGAATGGTATATAATATACTCCCATGTATCTTGATGCTGCGGGAGGGATTGCCCTCTGTAATAATTACCCAGTGTTACACCACTGACTATCGAACCATATTAATAGACCTTACTTTTACCCTACCTTTGTCCTGATTTGGACTTATAATAAATCAAAGGGTCTTATTCTCGGATAATTGATATACATTTTCATCCAGCCAACAGAGATCTTGCTACATGACAATGTCCAATATATACCAATATAAAAACACGTTAAAAAAGACCAACTTAAAGGAATCTCTGATTCTCAATCGGGTATTAAAGAGACTTGTGCACAGTTGAGTAAATGGACGATTTTGATAATAATGTTCATACATTCAAAAAAGAATGTGTGCATTATAACACTCTCGACTAAGGCAAATCTTTAAAATATTGGTTCATTTATGGACAATCATAATTCAAAGTCGGTAAAAAAAGTAACTCTTTTCCGTGATATTTCGGAAAAAAAGCTCAGCACCAAAATAAGGCTCATATTGTCCATATACAATTTGAAGCGTGCCCGGCGCAGTGGAAGAGCGTGAAGCGTGCCCGGCGCAGTGGTAGAGCGTGACGCGTGCCCGGCGCAGTGGTAGAGCGTTAGCTTTTGTGCTCAGCGGTCCCGGGCTCGAATCCAGGGTAAGAGAACATGTTAATCAAAATGCAAAATGTAATTTCAAATAGTGCGGGGTCGGGTATTTCCGACTACCTAAGGCAATTTTGTTTTGTTCGGTATTTTGTTTTACGGATCATGTCGGCTTATTTGACTCACAAGTCATGTAAAATATCAAATATAATATATATATTTATAAACAACTGGAAGCAAGATGAGTTGCATATAATTGGTCAGTAACCATATTTTAACTTATTCTTTTGACCTGTTAATTCTTTTAAGATCAATTCAACAGTGAAAAATGTCCATAATATCACTTTAAGCAATTATTTAATTTTAAACACCGACATAGATCCGTAAAACAAAATAGTGTCGTTGTGCCGTATGAACGAATCTGCACTTAAACCAATTTTAGATTCACATCGTAAATCGAATTATTTATGTCGTCATTTTTCAAAACGAAAGTACGGTTGATATTTAAATGCATTATTTTTCTGTTTCCGAGATATTGTTTTGATATGTTGATGCTGCATTACAAATATAAGTGTATATGAATTAAGTAAAAACACCAAAAATAAACAACGGTTGCGATAGACTCCTATCAACTGATAGATGCCAATAATATCACTTTAAGTCAAAGGTCTATGTTAAGGTCGGTTTAAGGGTACCTGTGTTTTGACACACCCTTATTTTTCATGCCTATAATGTCGATTCATATTTGATTTACGATCGTGATATAAAATCAGCAACATTGTTGTTGATATACATTGTATACATTTACGTGGTTGAACATCGCGGAGAAGTAGTCTGTACAAAATCCACAACGGTTACTTTCTTCCGACAATAAACACATGTATGCCCACATTTGAAATCTAAATCAGCGACAATGGAACACTGTACTTTTATTCTCTGCTTGCTAAGGATCAACTTTCAAAATACGACGACATGAGTAGATATTTTAGGTTGTGTGCGAATTAAACATTTAGCTGTGATCATATAATACAGATATGTATATATGCGCAAACAAAACCTTTAACTTACCATTAAATGTGCCAAACTTCCGATACACGAAGAACAAAACAACGGTACTGATCACAAGAGTGATTTTCTTCTTGATCTGAATTCTCCGCCATGTTATACAAGGTCTAGTTAGTTGGCTGATAAACATTTGTCTTACACGAGAGCAACACACCGCTATTTTATCCTTATTTGTTGATCGTATCATTTGTACATGTAAACAAATATTGAATTAAATATTTCCATTGTACAGGCTGGAATCGCGCTTCCAACTTTACCAATCAAGTTTATACCTAACGGGTAAAGTGTCAAATTACAAGACCAGCTATTATTGTCAATACAGGTAGGAATACGCTGTGCGACATTATTCTCTGTTCTCCAATTACAACTGGATAGGCATTTTTTCAAATGAGCAGATTTAAATACTCATCGACCTTACCATAAAAAACATTAGGGCATGCTATAGTAATTATGCGTTTAACATGAACTGTTATAAATCGATGCGTTGTTAATGATTTTGGATTGAAAGTTGTCAAATCGAAAATATATACCGGGTAATTCGTGATTAGTTGATATCAAATCAATTGAAATGTATGTTTTGTGTGTTGTTGTTTTTTTGTCCTTCGAAATGCACACTGTCAAAAAGCTTTATAGAGTATATCCACAAGTGTTAATGGAACAGGTGGACGTTACTGCGGAAACCTTTTTAGTTGCTCTCTGACTCACGCATGAGACATACCCAGTGCGTCGCATAAACATGTCACCGCTACAGTCCAATTAAACGCATCTACATGTTTAATCCGATATATTTACTACCGATTAACTTTTATTTCTTACTCGGGATCTTTTGGATATTTTAGGATATTTCTATGTTTGTTTCGTGCGCTTAATGTTATTCATATAATGCTATTTCTATTTCTGTGTTTAGCACTAATTATTAAATATATATATATTCCTTGCCTGGTGGTTTGATGATATTGATTTAAAACAAACGATCTTGCCAAAACAGTCCAATTTTATTTCTGTTAGCAAGACAAGAAAATATTATAATATATTAAAATAATATATATACGTGAATTTACACGCACAGTTTTTAATAGTATGTCATAACGCATTTGGAATAAAATACTTCTACAGTAATTTTCAGAAACATAGGATTTCAGTAACTAACAATAACAAGCATATATTTTAATATATGTTATATTATATCAGTTGTGGTCCAGTTATTATAAAGTCTACGTAATTTTTACATACCGAATAATCCTGTAGAGTTAACAATATAATGTTATTGATTATTACAATAAAATCCAAATACAACCAACATGAATTATTACTATAAATTAACGCCCTTAGTAAAATAATACAAACAACAAATAAATATCCAAAATGTAAATAATTACAAGAACCATACCTGTACGGTTTGCGCACAGCTTATAACTGATAATAGGGACTGGCTGTTACATCGATCGCGATAGGTTGGCTATCTTCGAAATATCCGTAAAATAGTTTTCCACAAAAGTGCAAACTGGTATTAATCGATTTTTCCTTTTTTGTCAAATTTCAAGGTGCTGAATCAGTGACCTGCGATCAGTTTACGTAGTGTTCTTTCACCCTGACTGACATTTTTGGAACTGGAGATATGTGTTTTGCTAACCCGACTCTTACGTTTCTTACATCAACCGATCGAATATATGTCTGGTTTTGTTCTTGTTAATAAGAATTTGCTTATGAAGTATTTTCTTTCTGTAAGTAAAGACAGGCGTAAGAAAAGGTACTTATTTCTTTTGTACTTGGTAATCATTTGCTATTCTAGTATCATGTAGTATGATTATGGTCTATGGTAATTATATTTAATATAAAAATAAAATGATAATTATGTTTAATATAAACAAGAGCTGTCGCCATAGGATGACTTATGTCACCTATAAACGCTTGATATAATCAAAATTATAATAATAATAATAATAATAATAATAATAATAATAATAATAATAATCTCTTTATTTTCCGAAGGTAACTCATTAAGACAACACATTGATACAAAGTCATGCAAACAGTTTAACAATGGCAATGTGATTTTCAATGAGGCCTTCAAACAACTATGGTATGTATAATGCATTTCTTCATTATAATGCAAACATGTAGACTTTGACGGACATGAGAGTACTGTAACAGTGTAATAGAAGTGTCATAAAAAGCAAGTGTATTATATCACTTCTCTTATATTATTAATTTCTCTTCCAATATTGAAATGGTCTCAAGGGACAAATATTTATTAACAGAAAGTATTTAAGAATATAAATGTATTGTTGATTACATTTTCCCATATGCACACGCTCTAACGCACCAACGCACACACACACATGCACACACACCTATACACACGCACACTTATACAATAACCATATCTTAATTAACACGACCAATAACAATAACAAAAAGTTAACAAAAACAGCCGCGTACATTATTGTACAAAGTCAGAGTTTAAAAACGTGGAATACATTATTCTTCAATTAGTTTACGATTAACAGAAGTGGCTGATAAACACAAATATGATAATTACAGAAAACAATATTCATGACCAGTGTTTTCACAATAGGATATGAAATTACACAACTGTTATGAAGAATAGCCTGCACCTCCTTGCTATATAAATAGTTTGAAAAAGCAATATGTATATTTGTTTGCAGAAATTTAATCTACAGTAATCATTACGATATTACGATGTTACGATATTACGATATAAGTTATGAGCTTTTTTCGAAACCTAAACGCAAATTTCGAAACCTAAACGCGGACCCTAAGTTCAAGGTCAAGCTAAGTCACAGGGGTCAAAATTTGTGTGCGTATGGAAATGCCATGTCCATATATACACACATGCCAAATATGAAATTGCTATCTGAAGCGACATAGAAGTTATGAGAATTTTCGAAACCTAAGCGCAAAGTGTGACGGACAGACGGACGGACAGTCCGATCACTATATGCCCTCCTTCGGGGGCATGCAAATAACAATAATGTAAATATATTAATCCATAAAGTCAGTATTTTGTTTTAAAGGGATTAGACATCTACGACAAAAAACATTAACAACAGCATCTTTATACGTTGTATTTTAAATATATCGCCGATACTCTACATGTATACCGGTTGAAGAAGTAAACACTAATTGATAGGCCGTTGGTATTGGATACATACATATGAAGCCTTATTCTTTTTATCCGTTTGTACGTCTGCCTATGGGCCGGTGTCCAGTCATTACACCCCCTGGACGTTACACCCCTGGTCATTACACCCTCTAAGCCTGGACATTACACCCACCAAGATATTGATTAGATTAGAAAGGTGTAATCAACTTATGAACCACTGATTTGATTTGTCATGTAAGATGACACTGATGAGATTAATGGTTGCTCAAATTATTTAATTGAGCAGCCATCATTTAAAACATTAATTTTTATTTCACCAGAATAACTGTAACAATATGCATCTAAATAATAAATACTTTTTTTTTCAAGAATATACAGGAAAAAAATTGAAGAAATAAAAATAAAGGAAAATAAAATAAATATTTAGAATAAACAAAACACAATCTTAATTCATATACATTTATTTATATTTCACCATAATGTAATAATATGCATCTAAATCATAAATAATACAGACAGAAAAAACTTTGAAAACAAAATAATAAATGAATCCGGGTCCGTTCGCCCTAATTTCTGTTTCGCCCTAAATCCTGTTCGCCCTAAAACCTGTTCGCCCTGGGTCCGTTCGCCCTAAATTTTATTATCAAAGCAGGGAAGCAATAAATATAACGAATTTTGTTATCTTTTATAACATTTTAATATATAAATGTCAATTTAAGCTACAAACTTGCCTATATGTGTGAAAAAACAAGAAGGTGCTCTTTAACGTGTAAGCGTGTTTGTAACAAAGCCGTCGAATGCCAGTAATTTTCTCTTATTGTTTAGTTATTTAAAAACGTAAATGATTTATATATCATTCACGTTCCATAAATACATCAGTTCTCTTTATATATACATATGGGGCCTGCTTTCTGCGGACGATATATACAAATTTCATGAACTTACAATGACATCGGCAAATTTCACAGACAATACGGCTTTAATTGCTTAGTTCTGTTATAATTAATTAATAATAATCTTATTACTTAATGTATTTATTATAATTGAACATTTTCTTGAGACCAATTTCTACACAATTTAAAAATATACCGCTCTGTTTCATTTACATAATTTATGTTATTTTCTTAATCGTGCGCTAATAATCATATTAAAGATAATTTCTAAAAAAAATGATAATAACAGTTCTGTTTTATAAACATGATTTATGCGTGCATCAATATTAAGTATACTCTTTAGGATAATAGTTTCAACTTAATAATCATATTATACATAACTAATTTCTATATGATTTAGTAATTGTTCTCAATGTTAACTATATAGGTAAATACGACACTCAATCAATCAATTAACACAGATCGTTATCTCTATAATCTCTTAATTAATCGACACCGATCAAATAAAGGCCGGTTGCTACTTCACACCGCGCAATACACGCGAGAATTATTGGAAGTTGATGGAAGCATTTAATGCTAATTGAAAATGAAATACGATAGAGACAATATTCACTAAGACCGTAATGGACAGAATGATAAATTATTAAGAACTAAATAATTTATCGTACGTAAATGAAGATCCCGTTACCAGTTACATTAGATGGAAATATGAAATCCTAAGGAACATTAAAATATATAGAAAAAGTACGTACGATATGTTTTTATTATATGCAATTGACAAATTAAATTAAACTAACCAGTTCCACATAGCCGATGCTGCCACCGTTCACAAACGTCGCGTGTAATCGCATGTTGTCCTTGGTCGTACCTCCAAATTGCACGAAATGCACAACACATTATCCATTTTTGAAATAATAGAACCAGACATTTGAGCTCCATTTTATATACTGTGATAATTCACAGTTAGGTTATTCCGAGCATATCAAACAAAAAAGTGTTACCGAAATATAAAAGACGGCGCTCTTTAACTTGTAAGCGTATTTGTAACAAAGGCCAGTAATATTCCTTAAAGGGATCTTTTCACGCTTTGGTAAATTGACAAAATTGACAAAATTGAAAAAGTTGTTCAGATTCGCAAATTTTCGTTTTGGTTATGATATTTGTGAGGGAAACAGTAATACTGGACATTTACCATGGTCTAATATAGCCATTATATGCATCTTTTGACGATTTTTAAAACCTAAAAATTATAAAGCGTTGCAACGCGAAACGATTGAATA
The DNA here is from genome assembly GCF_020536995.1 of Dreissena polymorpha. Taxonomy (NCBI): domain Eukaryota; kingdom Metazoa; phylum Mollusca; class Bivalvia; order Myida; family Dreissenidae; genus Dreissena; species Dreissena polymorpha. The sequence continues at coordinate 338,627 of NC_068357.1, read as the reverse complement.
ATTTGGAGGAGTTCTGTTTTTGTCGTTAAATTTTGTGAAACTACGAAGATTGCTTATATAAGTGTATAAAATACGCCAAGTATGTGTACTTGGCGAATAGCTCAGTAGGCTAAAGCGTTTTTACTTCAGGACTCTGGCAGGACTCCAGGGGTCACTGGTTCGAAACCTGCTCCGGGCAATGTTCTTTTCCTTTTTTTAATTTATTCTTGATTTTTTACTGGAACTTTTACGATCCAATGTTTACATTTATCAATATAAAGCATTTAATGAATAAGTTAAAAAATGCCAAAATCTGTGAAAAGGCCCCTTTAATTGCTTATTATATTAATTTATGATGAAATCTAAGGTACAAACTTGCTTGCGTGTGTGAAAAATCAAAACGGCGCTCTTTAACTTGTAAGCGTGTTTGTAACAAAGGCCAGTTATTTTCACTAATTGCTTACTATATTAATTAATGAAAACTTAAGGTTCAAACTTGCTTATATGTGTGAACAATCAACTGTTCATACCCCGATATGCACATGATAATATAGGGCGAACGAACCCAGGGCGAACGGACCCAGGGCGAACGTGTAACTAGGGCGAACGGACCCGATACCGTATTTCACTTATCTATTGATATATCTATTTGATTAGCAGTGCATAAAATGCATGCAGTGTTATGCCTCTGATATTGACTATGAAGCATAATCTGCACTTTCAAGTCACCTCAAACAAAAGGAGGGTAACTTGCTATTAATTTAAAGCAAGTATTAATAAAGTAAAAATATCCTATATCTGTTGGTTTCAGTGAGTTTGTTAGATATGAAATAGAAGTAACATATTGTCACTGTATGATATATAAAATTTTACTGCAGACTTCAAAGTTCATTAATTACAATATCATTAAACTTTAAAGTCAGAATTGATAATGAGGGATCATTGAAGAAATACTTTTTTATATTGAAACACAATTCACAGGAATCGGTCACTTACTGTAGCAATCAAAGCATGTTTTCACAGTTTATGGGAGGGCCCTAATTGGCACTAGTCTGTGTATCTTTTATGGCCCCTAATAAACAGTTAGAGGGTCTTTGTCTGGCCCTAATGTGGCCCAAATAGGTCCAATGTCTATCTAAGTGGCCCAGTGTTACTGTTAGTTTTACAAACTGTGTTTCATAAATGATGACACAAAACTGTGTCAATGATTTAAAACACTAAATTGGGGCATGAGTCTTAATGCAACATAAGATCAACTTAATTATTTGAATGATAACAAAATATATATATAACATGTATAATCCCTCATGTCTCTACCCATTTCCCTTTTCCTGCATAAATACCACTCTGTTACATATCATATCATATTTTGAGAAAAATAATATTTTTTTAATAAAATGTAAATAATAAGATTATTAATTTTTGAATTTCATTTATGTAAAAATAAGAAAGTATTATTAGTATTCCAAACTTTATAAATGAGTATTTACAAAAATAAATTGGTCAAGAATGGCGCAGCTAATAAGCTTAAACTAAGTTGGTGTTTTAAATTATTTATCAGTTACAAGACCATTTGATAACAAAAGATCAAAGAACAATGTTTTTCACACCCAAAAATTGTTATTTCCTAATTAACACTGCACATCAATAAGACAGACAAACAGACAAACAAACATTAAAACACTTGGAAAGACCCCCATTGAACAAACATTAAAGCAGAAACATCATTAATCAAGTGAAGTGTGCCCCATGGTAGGTGTGATCACACCTTAGTAACCTATCAATTATGTTTATATCTTGGTGGTGTAATGTCCAGGCTTAGAGGGTGTAATGACTAGGGTGTAACGTCCAGGGGGTTTAACGACTGGAAATCCTATGGGCCGAATATCGTT
>NC_068357.1:0-25000 GCF_020536995.1 Dreissena polymorpha | reverse complement strand
TTAATAATTAAGCTAGTCCAGGCAATGCATTGGTCAGCTTTTTTACAAAATTCAAGAACTCGTTTAATAAAATATGGTTTGAAATTACAACTCGAGTTTACTCCTTTTTTATTTACATTTGAAGTTGTTCGTGTTTAAGAGGTAATATATGAATACTGTTTTATGCAAAAAGCATTACAATACGGCACGAAAGAATTCAGTACAATGTATCGTATATCTTGCTTTAAATCTAGAATGCACTCGGATAGTTGGATAATGCATGTTGTAGGTTGAAAACTGACGACATAATAAGGTTCAATGGTGAAGTCTTCGTTAAGACGTTCGTTTGATGGTAGATAGAATCCATCGGAGCTAGAGCAAATGCAGATTTTAATTACAACGCTCACCCTTTAGAATAAATGAGTCTTGAGTTTGTATGTATTTAACGGTTTCATTCAAATGTTTATTGGTTTATTTTTCCAATTTTTTTTACAATAGTGTGTGATTACACATGCTTAGTGTCGTAGTCCCTTTAAGCAGACAAACACTTACGTATAAGGAAAAAAAAACATGAACCAATCTACAATCGCTCCAAACATTACGTGGTGTGTCAGACGCTGTGCATCATAGCGGAAGTGATAACGCCCTGTCTCAGTCTGCGCAACAGCCATGTTTATTGAAAATAACGCGAAATACTTTATGGATTATTAATTATTAAATAAAATGTATGAAAAAAAAACGTGTGACTTTCGTATCGTGATATTGGAAACTGTGTCTTTCTACTGCCGTTGCCTACAGTTAAAATGCTTTCAGCAAACTAGAGCAAACAACGCAAACAGGTAAAATAAAGATTGTAAATTATCTAGTTCAAAAAAAGTAGTAGAAGTTATAGTTATAAGACAAGGTGTAGTAGTAACATCAGAATACTTCTCATTTGTTTCATTTGTAGTATTAATGTTATAATAATCATATAATATTTTGTTTTAAAATTAACATTTATATAGTGTCGTTTGCAGTTGGGATATATCAAGTCTGAAACACAATTCGAGAATTCGGGTATTGTTTTGTTCTTTGGAGATATGCATGCATTATTTTTGCTACATGTCAGTGTAGTTAAAAAGTATATTGATCGTCAAATGCCTGCACCTAATATGTCGAGTTTCAAATCATAGGACAAGTGTCGTGTTTAATGTATGCTTGTGTTAGCTTACTGAATTTATAGCGTATACTTTAATAATTAAAATAGAATATATGAATCAAGTAATTACTTAATACACGCCTCAGTATGAAGGATCTTATGACCAGCAGTATGAATATCTTGGATAAGCTAAACAGTATCTCTATTTAAATCAAAGCAGATTTTAAGAAATACATAATAATACTTAGTGTGACACAATCGCATATTATTAACACTTGTGTGAATAAAGAACAAATGTTGTAAGAGTTTTCTTCCTGCAGATGCATCCGGTATTTCAATATTCGCATCATGTCAAAGACGGGCTAAAATTAAGTAAATCGATAGCAATAACACCCTTCCCCCCTTCAAATCATGAATATTGTAGATTATATTTATTTGCGAGTGGATTTTGTCAGTGTTTTAACTGTTTGGCTTAACGTTTAATTTATTGATCTAAGTGCTGTCAATGTTGACGCCGAATGCCCCCGATATGTTGTTGTTAGTAAAACGAGTAATCTGAACCTTTAAAGTTTGGGAAAAAGCCCTGATGCCATATTTTGTTTTGAAACTCAGAAATGTTACGAATGACAAAATGTAGTCTGGAATACTACATACAGAGTAATGTCCGTATATGTTCTAGGAAAGCAACGTGGTGTTCTTGAGAATATTTTGAACGTTTGGCAGATTTCCTTCAATGAAAATCAAGGTATGCTCCAACATATAGAACATATCAAAAATTGTAAAGTTTTATTCAATTCGGTGAATACGGCTTACATATAAGGTAATAAATATATTTACACTCGGCACGGGAGTTGTGGATCTTGTACTAGGCATGCCTTTAAAACCAGTCTTTGCCGAGTAAAGTTGCACTTGATAAACGAACCATACAAACAATCAACAAATTCAATACTATAAAATTACATATTAAAGAGTTCATGTCCTTGTACTATGCACTGCCTTTTTATGTATTGCACACCTTCCTGTGTGAGTCTCACAAATTTATTTGAATACTTTTAGCACTAAGGGATGTTTGATCCGCGAACGAAATTTTAACTTAGGGCAATAGTTATGTAAATTTTGTAAGATCACCGAACTGTTGGTCGGTTTTGCTCAAACGGTTTTCAGCAATTGTTGCGCTTTTCATTAATTATGAACCGATGAATGACGTATTTTATTTGAAATACGTCATTCATCGGTATTGCTTTCTTGCGCGTTCAAACTTTACGCATGCTGAAAAATGATGCAAAGACGGTTCATATACATTCATATATAAGTCATTTAATTGTGAACACGAGCTTTGTGGGTGGTTTGTAATGGCGTTGCAGTTGAGCACATACCCCTTTCAATGCGCTTTCGTACAAATGTTTAAGATGTGCAAAACTTTCTTCCAGAACATTAACATGTACGTCTATACACGGCTTTCCATTTCCGTTTTAAATTATGTGGTAATTGTCATTTTTTGTTTCAGAAATTGCTCATTATATATTTCTGGAGACACTTTTCTATGTTGATCGCTATCGGGGCCTTAACATACCTTTATAAGATACGGTGCTCTTTTCTTTCTTATGTTAAACAATACTTCTGTGAAAACTTCCTGGGACACATCATTTAATATCACATCCTGGAGAATATGACGGCTCTTTCTTAAAAAGAGTACAACTATTAATGCTCATTCTTTTATACCTAATGATAAAATATGAAATTTCTGCAGTGAAATAACAGCAGTGAAAACAAAATTGTTATTTTCACCGGTGAAAATAACAACTTTTCGGAACTACTTTTTCTATCTTTAGATTATCATATCAAGATTTACTTAAAGATTTATATATATATATATATATATATATATATATATATATATATATATATATATATATATATATATATATATATATATATATATATATATATATATATATATGATCACAAGTGAATTAAAAACGATATTACATCGAATCCATAAACTTTTCATTTTATTTTATGCACTTTTACCGTTTATTTACATTGTAAAAGAGTCTAACCGGAGAATTCCACTTGTATAAAGTCATTTTGTGTATTGAAATGAATTGAGGCACGCAACGGGAGAAAGGATAATTTTTCAGCGAAAGGGAAACAGCTGCTAATTATTTTCTTGAAAAAAGGGCATAAAATAAACTGAAAATTTGTCCCACGAGTGAAAATAGCATTTTTCCATGATCACGAGTAAAAATAGCAAACGATCTTATTCTGACACTACACTACCAATGCAGCTACCAATATTAATACTTCTATTTCCTCAGTTAATCATACTATTACACCTGCAACATCAACATAAACAACCACAACAGCTACTACTTATACAACGCAAATACACGCAAACATTGATCTACGTCGCCTTAAGTGAAAATACATATTTTCCAATAATGCGCATGCTCGGTGGTGTGGGCAGTTAATGTGAAATTGAAAATGGTTTTGGTCGCCATTTGTGCCAATTTAGATACAGCCGTCTGTTTACATAAAGAATGTAAGCAAATTATGTGATCAAACTTTTATACTCACGTTGCTTAATTAACACCACATAGTGAACTGTAATATTTTTATTTGACAAGTATGCCTATCTCGAACCTGTTAACTGGAGTCGTTTGTTAGCACGAACTTTTTTAAAGATAAACCTAATAACAATTGTCAATGTGAAATGTGAGAAATATTTACCGACTAATAACATGTTCACAACATTTAATACTAAGTGAAATATTTTTCAAACAATTTGCAACGGATTGTAGCACCAATGTCGACGTGTTAAAATGCTTAACGTACGGTATGAGCGCTAAAGTCACGAGGCGTTAACACTGAAGGTAGATTACTTCAGTACTTGTAGTAACTAGTCCTTGAAACTAGCTGTTACAGAGGCCATTACAATTTGTGTTTTTGTATCTTTGTGAGGTCCATCAGCGCCACTCTTATACCAAATTTAGCATAACTGAACATGGGCAATTATCATATGATAAGCCAATATTATACATGTTGTATATTGAAAGATTGTAAAAAAAAAGTCGGTGGATGTGATAAACCTATTCCTGGTTCATTTTTACTACACAGGGGCTGAAATATTGGTCAGCATTGTCTAATGCATTTACATTGCTACTACACCCGTACTGAACTAGTATCCACCTGTACCCACCAGGAGAACATAAGCTCGTGCTGGTACATTTCCACTAACAGGCACTGAACAGCTACCAACATATTTAACAAATGCTCAGGCTGGAACAACATACCTACTCGTTTGTTTAACACGTGTCCATATGTTAAACATACTTTCCAACAGGTTTGCTTTTTCTGGCCGATTAATCGTCTGATAACCACACATGGTTAGCATAAGCTCAGGCAGGTACATTTTGCATACTTGGGTACTAGACTGGTCCTCACATTATTAGAATAAGCCCAGACAAACTCGCTTTCACAACAGGTTTACTGGACTGGCAAGCAAATGGTAAGTATATGCTCGGGCTGTTCTGGTACACGGGTACTGAACTGGTACCCATATTATTAGAATAAGCCCAGACAAGCTCGCTTTAACAACATATTTCCTGGACTGGCTAGCAAATGGTTAGTTCAGGCTGAGGCATTTCTACAACACGGTTACTGAACTGGTACCCATACGATTAGTTTTGCCTGAAACATGTCGTTTTCAGTGCATTTATATCGGACAGGTGTCAAAATGGTTAGCAAATGCAAAAACTTTTCATTTCCAAGGTACTGAGATATGATCTTTTATTGTCTGTCTTGTGCAGTTTCAAACAAATCTTCCTATCAAATAAAATCCTTTTTTTAATTATGTTTAAACAGTCTTAATAATTATATAGATAAGTCGGTGTTTAAACGGGCATTCAACAGATGGTTTTCACAAGCGCAAAAACATTCCATGCATTTTAGTAATGATTCTGCTCTTTTTGGTGTCAGGCGGATATCAAGTATCGAATTCCGCCATCTTTTCACTTTCAAAGGACACAATCCATTGTGCAAAGACTAGGCACCGACCACATATAGATATATCACATAAGAAATAAAACCATAGGATTTGGTATAAAAGAAAGTGAGAAGAGCATTTGTCCAACTGCTACTCTCGTTTTGAGATATTTTGTATATAGAAACAATTATTGAAATAAAAGATATGATAAAAGTACAACATAATAAAGTGCCTAAGTATATGGTATGTGCTACAATATACAATGCTGATTGCATTTGGCATTAAGCCTAACTATATGGCTTTCACATGCGTTATACAAGTGTGATTGCATTTTGCATTTCACAATCCAAATTAAATCAAAAGATTCAGAGATAAAAAAGCGAGTAAGAAATATAATTAATGTGGTGTTACCGATTCCATGCAACTTCTATAAGTTTTTACTCCCTTGTTATCTTGTACCAATCATTAAACGTTTACCAGAACAACCAATGTCAGCTTTAAACAACAAGGCGTGTTGCTGTTATAATTTTCATTTTAATAAATTGTTGTAAACAAAGTTCATCGCTATGTTCGATGAAATATGTTATTCTTCAACATCGCACCAATTATTCGTTTATCGCGTTTATAAGCTTTAATTAGCTAAGTGAGCCTTTTACTTAAAATGCGCTGTGATTAAATGATTAGCTGATGCATTATATAGGGCTTTTGTGATATTTATGATTTCCTTCACGCTAAGTTGAGCACCGGAAGTTTTACCTGCCACATTCTGACCACGCATTTCTCTATATTAGGTCAGCATACATTAAATAACGACACGGCAAGTACTTAAGAGTAAGCAATTAAATACATCATATTTATTTGTTCTCCTGTTATTTGTGTTGAAGCTTTGAAATACAATCGTTACACGGCTTCTTACAGACCCCGCACGTTGTGATACAGGGAAGTACATTTATATTGGGCCTGAGTTACGTCCTCGCCCGTTATAAATCAACCTACCATGTCACACATCGTGTTGCGTAAGTGTTGAGCCGTGTAACTTATATAAATGACTGACTATAACCCTTTTTATAAATAAAATGAACACAAAATCCATAAACAATTAAATATGAGGCATTAAAGTAAACTGAATCATTTAAGGTAAATTGTTCGAAAGAGGTTTCCTGATTTGTGGTAACACGTTTCATAATGGTTATCAGCCTAACCTAACGGATAAATATTACCAAAATTCACACAGTGTAATACAAAACATAAAATATAAAAATAAAGACAGATCTAGGATAGCTGATGGTAATGTTAAATGCAATTAAATATTCATTCTTTAAACGGGGGATACCGACGTCCGATTGTCACGTTTTCAATTATATGTTTTAACATATTTATTGTATGATATTACTTTATCAATATACACTTTTGTAACGGATAGTCTTATGTTTCTTAAACTTAAGTTTTTTATTATTGTATCATTATTTGACAACAAGGCTTGGTTCAAAGACTAACTGCGGTCTATATTAAGGAAACGAAACAGGAACACGATCAAATATCTAGTGAGCAAACCCACTACAATGTATAATTGCTAACATTCTAATAACAAGCATATACACACTTGTTACGCTTTCAATGAATTCGATTTGAATCTCTCTTATTTTCTGATAGCATTACATATACGAGGGATGTCCTATATTCGTTAACAACAGGCACAAGTTTGTCATTTTGCCCATTATTGTTTAAAAGGATTTAACAATTTGAAATTTAGAACAAGAATAGGGATGTGATAAGTGAATGCGGCTGTGATGGACAGGCGCACTGTACAAGTACCACATGTAATTTAGTAAATCAAATAGTAAACGTTGTCTCATATCCGCCCATAACTAAAACAGTATAATATAAAACTGAAAGCCAGTATAGTTATTTAACAAAATTGCTCTGCTTTTTAACGCGGACTTATAACACGTTTTCAAAATTTTTATACGGAAGTACGTGGATGTCGACAAATTTAAAAAGTGATCTCAGCAGAATGGTACGGCAGATACTTGCCATTGTAGTTGAAACTGATTTTTTGCAACAATGGATACAATCAATATATATACATATTTCCCAGCGGCAAGGGTACTTCAAAGAATTAAAGTTACATAAACAATTAACAAAGGTACAGGCTGACAAAAAGACACTCACATCTAAAAGCACATATGCTATTAATGACGTCATTGTGAGAATCAATTGCTATTAGAGATTGGTCATTCATTCGGGAAATCGCTACTTCTTCGTATCTGGGCATACGATACTTGTTACATGACCATACTTAAGTGCAGTTCAAATAAAGGATGTGACGCCACCATTTTTTATGTATAGCTATAGATATTTCTATGTAGCTTTAATCTACGATTTTTATTGACAGTCCTTGTTACACCACACGCGGAAAGTAAAGTCACTACAATTATAAGTGTGCTATGAACAGTTCAACAATCCTACTCGAATAATATTCACATTAAACCAGTTTGAACTTATTACACAAACGTTAGTGCGTATTATTGCAATCAAGAAATCGTTGGTGGTGCGGGAGTTTTGACCTATATGTGAGTTTATTTCAATTATTGAAAACAATGTATTTAAACATCGAACAATACGTGTGAATAAATTGAGCCGTTAAAAATATTCTTCATTTGGCATGTTAAACGTGTTGTACATTTGTGAAAATGCACATGGGTAAAAGGTTTGCAATCTTCAACATAATTTCTAGTTCACAGTTTAAGAGTGTCGCTTGCAGTTGGGGTTTATTATGTCAAAAAAACTCAATGCGACAGTTTAGGCATGGTTTTGTTCTTTGCAGATATGCTTGCATTATTTGTTCTATAGATCAGTATGGATGAAATTAATATTGGTCGTCAAATGCCTGCCGATAATATGTCGAGTAACAAATCATAGTTCAAGCGTAGTATTTAATAAACACTAGTTTTAGCTTGCCGCAGTTGACAATTTAAGCTATAAATATTTGTATCAAGTAATTCAAAACATGCCTTAGTATGAAGGATCTTATTACCAGTAGCATAAACTATTTCGGATATTTCATCGCAGTTTAACTGAAAGAAGAATGTGAGAAATTCATAAAATCAAGGAAATAAAATTAAATTCTTTGTTTGAGACCATCGCATATTTATTTTAAACACTTGTGTATATACAAAAACGAATACGGTGAGGGTTTCCTTCCTGCAGATGTATCCGGTGTTAAATATTCTTGTTTTTTAACACAAGAGCAACTATAAAGACTCTCGTTTATCTTAACAATATTCTTAACTGATACATATTGAAGACTATATTTATTTCCGATTGGATTCTGTATGTGTTTTTCCTATAAGTAAAGCGTCACTTTTTAAACGTTTGGCATACAGTTTAATATACTGACACACGTGATGTCATTGTAGACGCCAAATGCCCCGAATTATTGTTGTAAGCAAAACGTGTGATCCGGAACTTTAAAGTTTGGGAAAACATGCATTTTGATTTTATAAAATGAAAATCAGAAGAGTAACGAATTACACAATTTCTGTTCATGATATGAACGTATGAACCAATGCGGGGAATCACGTGGTCAGATTTGAGAAAAAATGGCCGCCGATGCCTCGATTCGATGGAGAAATTGAGTCTTCAGACAGGTACATCTACCCTATTACTTACTTGTTTTTAATCAGATAACGCCTATCATAGGGTCAGCCGGAAGCGGTTTCGGCGAGTATCAACCGTTTTCCGCTGGTTGGTCTTAGTGTGGAGATAACTCATGGAATATTTTGCGATTTCCTGACGGTTCAGGAAATCGCGAAATATTCCATGAGTTATATCCACACTCAGACCAACCAGCGGAAAACGGTTGATACTCGCTGAAACCGCTCCCGGTTGGCCCTATGATAGACGTTATCCGAATAAAATCAAGTACCGGTAAGTACTAAGGTAGATGTACCTGTTTGAAGACTAAATTTCTCCATCGAATCGAGGCATCGGCGGCTTTTTTTTCTAAAATCTGACCACGTAATTCCCCGCATTGGTATGAACGTGTCGTAGTTTTTTATTCAATTAAAATGCTCTAAAAATACAAATAGTATTAAAAAAATGTATTAATTTCGTCAATTCGATAAATATTCCCCACATATGCACAAAATGTTATAACTATATAAGCAAGTGGCACGAGACTTGTTGATCTTTTACCAGGCATGTCTTTTAAAACAAGTCCTTGCCGAGTTATGTTGCAAATGAGAAATGGACTATACACACAATTTACAAAGTGCAATAATGCTATGAATACAGAGTAAAGCGGCGTCCTGGTATTCTGCATTGGCTTTCTGTGTATTCTTTCAATGTCCTGCACGCCTTCTATGTATGAGTCGCAAAGTTATATCTGAATATGTTTTATACTAATGGAGTTATGGTACGCACACGAAATTTAAACTCAGTGCAATACTTATATTAATCCTGACGTGCAAGTAATTGAATGGTCACCGTATGTGTTCCGAAAAAAACCTGATTTTCGTTTTTGCTTCAGCGGTTTCCACGAATGTTTATCCCTTTCCATTTATTTTCATCAGATGTTGTATTTGTAATACGTAATTCATCGATAACGCTTTCATAAGCGACCAAACTTTATGCATGCTCACTCATTCCAACTTTTGAAAAGCGATTTGAAGACGAAGCAAAGACCATCTAATTGTAGTCCTTTCAATTGTAAACATGTGCTCTGGAAAGGGCTAATAATGGCGCTGCAGTTGATTTAAAAAATGTGCTTAACGCACTAGAGTACAAGTAAAAATGTGTGCGATGTGAAAGACTTCCTTCTAGAACTACACCGGTACGCCTATATAATTGTTTCCATTTGCGCTTTCTAGTTTCTTGTAATTGTCATATTTTGTTTAAGTTGTTGCTTTTTATCAACTTACATCTTTTGTTAATGAATTGCGACGTCATTTGACTTCCAATATCCTCTAACAAATGTACATTTTATTCGGCAAAAGCATTTCGGAGATATAGCTCCTGACACATAAGGGTTTCCGACGGTCGGAAGGACGGATTGAAGGTCGGACGGACAACGTCAAAACAATATCCCTGAGCTAATAGTGGAAGATAAAAGCACTAACAGAACAACAATTTATAATTCAGATAAATAATCACGCGCATGTAGACATACTAAGATTTTGCTACATGAAATAACAGCAGAATTGTGTTTTGGATGTTTTTAAAGCTTTACATAGTCTAATGTCAAGGAAAACTGTGTGGGTCTTTTTAAAACCAACACAGGAGCACTGTACGTTAAACAATTACTACAGGAACGCTAAATTGTGAAAATTGTCATGTAAATCTGACGAATTCAGAGGCATTATACTATGTCAGCGTGCTAGTCTTTAAAGTTTTGCCTCTGAAACCTTGTTACTGTGTATGAACGCGATCCGAATAATGCTAAAGTTGATGAATGTTCACTTGTACGTGACAAAATAAGACGCCGCACGTGACTGTATCGGCGTGATAGGTGCTTATGTACTCTAAAAAGACGTATTAGTCAATAGACCAGTAACAAAATATTATTTCGGACCTTTAAACATCGAAAAATGTGAACTGCACATTCTACGTTAATTAAAACGCTGAAAATAATTGCTTGGACTACATTGGATAAATGATCACGCGCACGTGCTGCATTAATAAAAACACTTTACAATTCTATTTTGGTAGGATGACATCATCATGTTAACATAATTACATTCAACGAACTGTGCAATTAATTGTGTTTGACATTAATGTATTTATTGTTATAAAAAAGCAACGCTGTTTCATATCCACGATCAGGTTGCGTGGAACGATAAACAAGGCTAGTTGAGATGACATTGTTTTTAACGATATGATGACGCTAGTAGTAGAATGATGGTTATTGGTCGATGGTGAACCAAAATATATTTGTACAATTAAGTTTCCATACTTATTGTGTTTAAATTTTATTTTCGTCGAACAAAACAATACTGATTAAACTGCATACTATTGGAGCAAGCAAAATGACGCTCCTAACTACACACATAAGTAACATTTTTGTTATGTCAAGGAAACACTTGTCGTTTACCTGAGCACTGATATACGCTTTGCATCATATACGATGTAAATCGATACATAAATGCTTGCAGCCGAATTGCTGGATTAACAAAAACACTCATATAAAACATGATGCTTGATAAATCTTTCTACGATTGTATTAGCTGTTGAAGTTGAAGTTTGATGTTACAGAGTGCATAGATCTAACAGCTTGGTGGTTCGTCTATAATGTCTGCACATTCATTTAGGTTGGGAGGCAGGAAACGCGCACACGTGCCGAGAGAGTCATTTTTAATGAATGGGTATTCCCATTTATTGGTCCCTTTCTTACAAACAAGAGTTATTTCCTGGTAGGAAACCGCTGCATGAAAACCCCTCGTCGGCTTTCTATAAATCTGACCTAGTGTCGATCCGGGGTTTAATTAGTGTTGGCGTCGGGGAAATGTGCACGTGTGCCGTGTACGTTATTTTCTGATGGTATGTATCTTTAATAGTCCTTTTTACAAGTAAGATATATCCCTCTTTATTGAGCAAGTGCACGCACACCTTTCGTCGAATAACTGTCGTGATGACCTAATTACGGGACGGGGTTTAAATAAGGATGGAAGTCAGAGGGACATACATACATGCCGAAATCGTTATTTCTAGTCAATGCGAATGTCCTTTGAATGGCCCTAGTGTACAAAACAATATACTTTCCCTGTAAGCAACCAAGTTCTCACAGACCACCCGTTGACTGGCTTTCGGACTAACATTGCTTCGGACAAGGATTTTAATTAACGATGTTTATATTGTTGAATGGGTTTTCCATTTTAATATTCCGTTTGTGACTTACAAGAGTTAAACCCCGGTAGCGACCTGCTGAACGAAGACCTCGGGCAAATAATTTAATTTGGTTGAAGGACATTCGGACGTACATATATGTCTTCTGCTTTGTTCCCAGTGAAGGGACATGCACCTTAAATTACCCCTTTCTGACAAACAGAGACCTGGTGTACATACACCATACGTCGTCAGTTTGTCGGATTGACGTACCTGCGAGTCTGGGTTTTAGTGAGCGTGATTATAAGGAAGACATACACTCATGCCTTGTGCGTTATTTCTAGTGAAAAGGTATGCACTTGCATAGGCTCCTTTCTTAAAACCGTGTTACCACAGTAGCGATGTGATGGACATATACCTCCCATTCTTTGCCTGTACAGATGACCTAGTTACGGGCCGGGGTTTGAATTAGGGTGGAAGACATAATGCCGTGTGCGTTATTTTTAGTGAATGGGTATGCATATTTAATGGCGCTTTTTTACATATAAAAGCAATCACACACTAGCGACCTTGTGCCAGCAGACCTCATGTTGGCTGCCAGTACGGCTGACTCTTTTTTGGTCCGGTATTTTTATTAGGTTGGGCTTCAGTGAGACGTACAATGATGTGCGTTATAACCTTTAAATGGCTATTCACCTATAATGATCCCTTTCGTACAAACAAAAGATATCTTCCAGTACCGGCCTAGTGCACGCAGATTATTTTGAGTCTGCCTGTTGTGCTGACTTATTTCGGGTCATCACTTACTTGCACTAGAAGATATACCATTATGAATAGACCAGCCGTATTAAATCTTCCATATTCATGAATGAAACACATCTTGCATGAAGAGGTTGGAGTGTGCAGGCGTTTCGCTTTATTGAAACACTTGAACTAATCTATAAAACATAACTTACCAACCCGGATGTGTCGTCACACAAAATAAGCATACATATTATAATACCATATATGGTATATGGGCGATCCACGGCGAGCTAAAGCACATATATGGCTATATTCTATAAATAGGTGTTAGGTGATCGACGCGTGATAGCTTTGAAAACTCAATATGTTTGGATATGATAATGTTGTTACCCATGCGTGAGGTAGGGCGGTAGCTTCTCACAATGTAAAATTCAGTCAGGTTATGGCGGCTAAGTTGGAACTGCTGGAATACGTTGCGAATCTTTAACCAACAATGTACGAAGCTCCTAAAATATATAATGTATGACCATTGTTGTTTCTTTCAAAGTTACGCTGGTATTTAAATGAAATGCCCATGCTTGCATCGGTCATTTAAATGCTTGTCCTATTTTATATCATTATCGAGTATGTGCAAATCGAACTATGTTGTAAATATTGCCAGCTTACACTTTGTATCATTTGTAATTGACTGTTAACGTGAATCTGTGCATTAATATGTTATGAAAGCTCAATTTATTTTCATAAGACGCTTGCACAAAGTTAAAGATCACAACGAAATAGATTCACATTGTCGGTTAAAGACTTGAGTTGTTTGGTGTCTAAATTACACACAGTCACGTTTAACTCATGTGTGATAAAGCTGAGATTTTAAAATGGGGGTTGATTTTGAATTACGAGTTTGTATAAATTGAACACGATTATTTCAATTATTGAAGCGTGAATATCATTAGCTGTTACTAGCGAAATGGCGTCTCATTTTGAGCTTATCTTGTTCTAAAAATATGACAACAGCGATTGCTCCTGAATCAAAATAAATCAGCTCATGTGATCAGCGAATGACGTTATGAAGAGCCTATTCTCACTTGCTTTAGTTTCAAGAAAAACGGTGACAGGTACTTAAAGATATTGATGCAGTCGCTATGCCACTTAATTAACAGATGTGTTTTGAGGGGTACTGGCTGTTAGTGTACTTCCCAATCTGAATTGAAGTTTCTCATGTGTACTTTGTAATGTTATCATGCAAAACTGAATGGCCCAACAACCCATGTCAAGGATAGAAACGAGTAGTAAACATGTTGAAAGCCAGCTGGTTCCTTCTTTTAGAAATAATTGTAAGTATTTTCTAAAGATAACCTATCAGGAATTTACGATATATATATATATATATATATATATATATATATATATATATATATATATATATATATATATATATATATATATATATATATATATATATATATATATATATATATATATATATATATATATATATATAAATATACACGGTATTTCTGCTTAATATTTTCTTTCATAATTTCTACCGACATCCAAAAAAATGTAATTACTACCTAAATGTGATGCACCCATTACCAGATTTATAATATTTATTCGATAACCACTAAATCTATTTATGAATTTTCATTTGCTCACCTGAGCACAACGTGTTCATGCTGAGCTTTTGGGATCGCCTTTTGTCTGTCGTGCGTCGTCCGTCCGTCGTTTTTCGTCAACATTTTGTCTTGTGAACAATCTAAAGGCCACATTTCTTGTCTGATATTCATGTATCTTGGTCAGAATATTTGTCCCAATGATACCTCGAATGAGTTCGAAACTGGGTCATGCTGGGTCAAAAACTAGGTCACTAGGTCAAAAAAGAAAAGCCTTGTGCACACTGAAGAAGTCACATATGATGCCCAATCTTCATGTAACTTTGTCATAATGTTATTCTTAGTGATATGTTGGTTGAGTTCAAAAATGGTTCCTTTCCGTTGAAAAAACATGGCCGCCAGTGGGCGGGCCAGTTTTCCTTGTATGGCTATAGAGAAACATTGTGAACACTATAGAAGTCACACAGTTTTCCAAATCCTAATGAAACTTGGTCAAAGTTTTGGTTGTATTGATATTTCAGACGAGTTCGCAAGGGGGCGGGGCAATATTCTGTATTTTTGTATATAGTGAAAACATGTGAACACTAAAGAAGTCACATTTTTGGTCCAATCTTCATGAAACTTGGTCAGAACATTTTTAATGGATACGACGGTTGCGTTTGAAATTGGTTTTGATCGCTAAAAAAAGGCCCGCCAGAGGGGATCATTTTTCTTATATATTTTCATAGTAAAAAAAGCTTGTGAACACTTTAGTATTCACCTTTTTGCCTAATCATTATGCAATTTGGTCAAAATGTATTGGTTTTGTTGATATCTCGGAGGAGTTCGAAAATGGTCATGATAATTTGAATACATGGCTGCCAGGGGTTGGGCAGTTTTCTTTATATGTATATAGTGAAAAATGTGAACAGTCTAGAAGACACATTTTTTCCCCAATCTTCATGAAATTTAGTCAAAGGATTTGTTTTCTGGATATGATGGTTGAGTTCGAAAATTGTTCGGATCGAAACAAAAACATGGCCGCCAAGGGTGAGGTAATTGCCCTTGTACTATACATAGTATAAAACGCTTGTGAACACTCTAGAAGTCATATTTTTAAACATCGAATTTGTTGATATCTCGGATTAGTTCAAAAATAGTCGGGACCATTTGAAAAACGTGGCCACCAGGGGAAGGGGCAGTATTCTCTCTTTCTCTCTCTCTCTCTCGCTCAGAAGGAGCCGCGAATATCGAAGCGTCTTGCGAGCAGCTAGCGAGCTATCGATCTATATAGAGGCTAGCGATATCTCTGATGAGAGAGCTAGATCTCTATCTCTCTCTCTCTCTCAGATCTCTATCTCTCTCTCTCTCTCTCCTCTTCTCTCTCTCTCTCTCTCTCTCTCTCTCTCTCTCTCTCTCTCTCTCTCTCTCTCTCTCTCTCTCTCTCCTCTCTCTCTCTCTTTCTCCTCTAGATATATTATATATAGTGAAAACACGTCAACAGTCTGGTAAACACGTTGTTTTGCCTAATCTTCATGAAACATAGTCAGAACATTTGTCTCAAGGATACGATGGTTGAGTTCAATAATGGTTCGGATCGTTAAAAACAAACATTGCCGCAAAGGTCGGGGGGGGGGCAATTTCCTTATATTTATGTGTAACAGCCTGCGAAGACTCTAGAGGTCACATTTTTTGCCTAATCATCATTAAATTTGGTCAAAACATTGATTTTATAGATATCTCGGACGAGTTCGAAAATGGTCCTGATCAGTAGAAAACACGGCCGCCAAGGGGTTGGGCAGTTTTTCCTAAATGTATATACAGAGAAAACATGTTAACAGTCGAGAAGCACATATTTTGCTTAAACTTTGAAATTTGGTCAGAATATTTGTTTCCTGGATATGATGGTTGAGTTTGAAAATGATTTTTGATCCTTGAAGAAACATGACAAGGGGGATCATTTTCCCTATAGTTATATAATAGAAAACAGCTTGTGAACACTCTAGAAGTCACAAGTTTTTCCCAATCATCATGATATTTCGTCAACACATTGGTTTTCGTACGAGTTCGAAAAGTGTCGTGATCAGTGCAAAAAACATGGCCGCCAGGGGTGGGCAGTTTTTTTCTATATTTATATAATGAAAAAAAGTTAACAGTCTAGAAGATATATTTTTGTTTCCAATCTTCGTGAAATTTAGTCAGAACATGTGTTTTTTAGATATGATGGTTGAGTTTAAAAATGGTTTTTATCCGTTAAGAAACATGGCCGCCATTGGGTTGTCATTTTCCTTATAGTTACATTGTACAAAAAGCTTGTAAACACTATAGAAGTCACATGTTTTGCCCAATAATCATGAAATTTGGTCAACACATTGCTTTTATATACTCGGGCGAGGTCCAAAATTGTCGTGATCAGTGAAAAAACATGGCCATCAGGGTTGGGGTATTTTCTCTATATGTATATAGTGAAAACATGTGAACAGTCAAGAAAACACATGTTTGCCTAATCTTCGTGAACTTTGTAAAACGTGGTCAAAACATTCGTTTCCTGGAGTGGACAAATATGGCAGCCCGTAGCTGTGGCAGTTTTCTCTATATGTATGTAAAAAGCATTTTTCTTATATATATTTTTTTTTTTTAATCTGGGTATTAAAACATGGCCGCCAGGTTAGGTGGGGTAATTTTCGATATAAATCTATGGCGAATACTTTGAAACACCTTTTTTAAGGTCAGTCTTGTCATACCAATATTTGATTTGAAATGTTTGCTGAAAGTTTTAATCCTTGTTTCTTTCCATCTTAGTCTCTCAGGTAAGCGACCCAGGGCCCTCTGGTTGTTATGTTGTACGACACTAGAAACAGTAAAGTGCATGTGTTCTGCGATTACCGTCTGTATGTTCTGATCTTACCGCTTGCCTTCGATATTTATTGTAGAATCTTAAAATATGCACTACACATTATTCAAAGCAAGCGATGTCTCGTTGCATCTGTGACAGGCTCGGTTTTACAGTGTCTGTGCTTAGTATTTAGGCTCGAAGTAATTCAAGAACGTTTGATAGACAAAAATATGGCACTTTACAAAACAGCGTTTTGACTGAGTGATCGGGTGGTCAAATGAGTAATTGAGTGTATCAGTGAGTAAGTCAGTCAGTGATCGAGTCAGGCAGTTAGTTAGTCATTCATTCATTCAATCAGTTAATAAGTCAGTCAATTAATCAGCTAGTCAATAAGCTATTCACTAAGTTTTTATGTCAATCATTTAGTCAACAGTCATTTAGTTATTCCTTCCGTCCATGTAAATCATCCAGGAAGTCACTCCGACAATAAGTAACTTTGTAAGTGAGTCAGTTATAAATTCGCATAACTGATCACAATTCACTATTTATGTAAATATAAATATCGATCAAAATTGTCCTTTTGTTTGCAAGTATTTTTAAGTGGTTGTTTATTGTGTTTACATTCTTATTATACATAAACATATGGAGAGAAACCGATCGCAAATATCGCTACTACTAAAACAACAGAGCAGGATCTCGCAATCTGAATAACAAACTTCGAGTTTCCGGAGTTCATGTGTCTAAGTATTCGTGTTATGAAGTGCATCCTTGTGAAAACAGAATGTATAAATCAAATGTGAATAAATATCTTAATATAGTTTTCAGTTCAAATTCCATACCTGACTTTTTTCAATTTTATACAATAATTATACTGATATTAACCCTTACAATATAGCAACTGCTCTAATGTTTTTGCTTTGCCGTCTAAATCTTCTTGCCTTTAACTATGAGTTATGTCGATGAATCTTATTTTATTCTTCAAATGAACAAATAACTATAAAAAGCAAATACTGAAAACAACGTTCTGTTTGCCTTAAATGTAAAGCAAATTTACATGGGCGCTTGCATTGATATAGTTTCGTAAGTTCAACAGTAAATTTCTTTGGTGGAGTGGAACAAGCGTGCAATTAATTGTTTGTTTAGAAAAATTATGAGGGTCTGAGCGGAATTTGATCCATGGACCTTCCGATTTCGAGACCAGCGTCCCACCACTAGGCCTCTGCGACCACATAAACACAATCGTTAACAATAACTGTGTCCATATGTTTCAAAATGTTTGTATGGTTATGTTTTTAACGTCAACAATTCTAGTATGCACTTTAAAGCTAAGAAAAAAAAATATTGCTTTTTGTTTGATACATTGTTTTAAGAAAAAATAAGTATGCACACCAAATCTTAAATTGAAATCATTTAAATACATTTTATGTGCTTTGCTTCTTCAATGAACTAAATCATTTTTATATATGATATATTTATAGTATTATGTCGAGCATGATGGTGAATGTTATTGATTTTCATGCATTCAATGTATTTCAAAACTATTTTATTATTAAAAAGTATTTTTCTGAAATTGTAACCACCTCCTATTTAAAAAACAGCAACAAAACTTTTCATTGTTTTGTTACTTTTTGCATTTCAGAATTTTTTTTTAAGAACACCTACATTACATCAAAATATCATAAGATATCATAACATTAGAGATTTAAGGGCTTTTTAATGTGCATAAACCAACTTTGGATCATAAGACTCATTTTACTTTCTGAAACCATGCTTCAATTGGAATCACTTTCATGTGCGTTCATAGATTGTGGCCTTTATAATATTTATAATTGCGTTATATTATGTTGTTTAAATGCTTGCACATATAAACTTAAACTTATAAACTAGTCATACATATAGACATATTATAAGCGTTTTATAGTTTGTTCTAACACTGATGATGTATGGGATAAACAGTAAAAAGTATTTACGAAGTGTTTTTTAATGTTTGCCATGTAATATTTGTTGGAATTTGGGATTTATAAAATCAATAATTGTAATCACATTGTTTGTAGCTAATAACATTTTGTGAAGTTAATGTCTAAATATCGTTTAGCGTGTTGCGTTTATATTACAAGTATGCTTCCACATTCCACATTTATCTTAAAACTCGATCGCTTCAAATAACACCAAACTACCTATTTGAAAAAGTTAGCATGGTGGTTGATATAATACATC
Organism: Dreissena polymorpha; assembly: GCF_020536995.1. Taxonomy (NCBI): domain Eukaryota; kingdom Metazoa; phylum Mollusca; class Bivalvia; order Myida; family Dreissenidae; genus Dreissena; species Dreissena polymorpha. The sequence continues at coordinate 5,690 of NC_068357.1, read as the reverse complement.
TAGTAGCAATACGCTTTGAGTTACATGCGAAACAATACTCTGGCAGACGAAAGAGACGATTAAAAAAAGGACAAGGGCATATTATTATAACTGCTACCCCTTGTAAAGTGGGGACCTAAAAACAGTTAAATGTATACAACGTTTCAAGATTTGAAGCTTTATTTGCTACTTATTTATAATTCAATTAACTCAGCGTAATAAACGACAGGGTATACACACAGATGCTCATGACGTATTGACAAAAGTGTAAATCATGTGTGTTATAATTACTGTAGAATGCAATTTGATAAACATTCATATTAGGATACTGCTGAAGGTAAACATATAAAAAAAATATTAGTGTGTATTTGAAGTTTTTGAACCGATTTTGACATAGTTGGTTCTTCATGTTTGTGGTAATTATTTTAAGGGGCCTTTTCGCAGATTTTGGCATTTTTTTAACTTATTCATTAAACGCTTTATATTGATAAATGTAAACATTGGATCGTAAAAGCTCCAGTAAAAAATCAAGAATAAAATTAAAAAAAGGAAAAGAACATTGCCCGGAGCAGGTTTCGAACCAGTGACCCCTGGAGTCCTGCCAGAGTCCTGAAGTAAAAACGCTTTAACCTACTGAGCTATTCCGCCGGGTACACATAATTCACGTATTTTATACGTTATATAAGCAATCTTCGTAGTTTCACAAAATTTAACGACAAAAACAGAACTCTCCAAATTATTCAATCGTTTCGCGTTGCAACGCTTTATAATTTTTAGGTTTTAAAATCGTCAAGAGATGCATATAATGGCTATATTAGAGCATGGTAAATGTTCAGTATTAATGTTTCCTCACAAATATCATAACCAAAACGAAAATTTGCGAATCTGAAACAACTTTTTTCAATTTTGTCAATTTACCAAAGCGTGAAAAGATCCCTTTAAATGATTATAGGAAATACAGTAATAAAACTCGACTAGTTTTGTTAATATTCTTTATTCAGCCGATTTTACCTGTTAAACCTATTTTTTTACACAACAGCTGGTTCTCTTGAATATACCACTTATGTTGTACTTCCGCTAATAAGAAGCCTGACTTGACTCGACCATTGCGAATGTTAGCAGTTGTTCACTTACACAAGTATCCAAATGGCTGACGTGGTATTCTAGCATAGGCCCTATCGCACACATTACGACCAATTCATTACAAGCTGTGGTCTAATATACGAAAAGACCTAATTTCGCGTTTTCAAACGAAATCAATAGAAACTAGTGTTATTAGTTTATGGATTGGCGTAGCAAATGCTTTATTGTTTGATAATGTGGTGAATTTCAGTTGGTATGCGCTATACATCAAACGTGTATTCAAATTATTTATTTATATAGCTTCTCTATACGTCATATTTTTCTCAGCTTGAAATACGTGGCACCCATTTTGAAATGGTATCATTTTGTAAGAGATGCTTAAATTAATTTAAGCATTAACAGTCGAAGTCCTAATTAAAATGTGTGAACAATGTTCTGTTATTTGTAATGAAATGTGCTGAATAATGTTTACGCTGATCCCAACATACAATCACTCGTGCACGGTGCTTTATGCTATCTGTAGGCGTTCATTTCTCAATAAAGAACATGAAAATGAAAATTCTGAAAAAAGTAAAGTTGTGTTAACTTATATAAATTTATATAAATACTGTACTTTATTTGTATGCTAACATTTATATACAGTATGTTGTCTAATACAATATAACTTTTGGCTTAGCTATGAAGTGCACTGAATTTACGTTACTGTATTGATTATATAACATTGATAGCAACACTTATATATGTATGCAAGTTTCATTTTCTTTTAAATTGTTACGAAATATGGTTTAGTTATTTTACAAAGTGTCTCACAGAGTGTACTGACCTTTTAAATACCCAACAAAGCAAACACACATACAAAATACTGTATGGGTGAGCTAAATGGGCGGCTTCATAAGGTGCCAAAAACATCATCGTCGTCATTATTATCAATATAATTGTCATAATCATCGGCTTTGCATGGTTAAACACGCTGCTAGTCAACAATTTTGACAGGGATTTAATGGGAATGAAATAAATCTTTAAAGGCGCATCGTTTTAATATTGCTGCATTGTTTCAATTACTTCAGAAATTATTTTTCTTGTTTCCTTAACCACTCGACTAAAGGTAATTGGAGGATAATAATACCTGTTTCCGCGACCTTCAGCCATCATATATAAAGACTAATTACAATGATATAGTGACATTAAATGTACATATGTTCTGGTTATTTTAATCTTAAGTGCAAACGAATGAAGATTTCATTACTATTGGATCTTTGTGTGGCGATGCATATACTGTGTGCTGGGTGATTTTATTTTTATTGTCAATGACCTCTACGGTCGTAACACGCTTTCATGTTGTGTACGTGTCACGTAGAGGTTACATTCCACTAAACCATTGAAAATCTCTCCGTAAAACATATCTTCAAAGAGTTCCTTTTCTGCGTAACAACCATTTAACATCTGAGACATATCTTGTCTTCTAATATCCTTTATGCATCTTGAGGTTTTTTTTAAGACCGTAACGGGAGGCTGACTAAACGATCATATATACACATTTAAGGGGTTGTTTTATGCGTATTGGGCTTTTGTCGAAATGAGGTTGCAAGAACACTGTTTTCTACAGGTGTCTGCATTCAGTGGAGATGCAATTTCTTAGAAGTAACAAAATGTATTTTTATTGCAGTTTTTGGAAGAAGACAAATCCATCGCTGAACTGATACCTGGCTTGCTTGCATTATCTGATGTAAAAGAAAGGTAAGAACTGTGCTTTGACCGTTGCCAGTTTTATATCGTGACCCTATGGAAATTGGAATTAGCATACTCTAACCTAAAAATGGCATGTTATTTAATTGGTATATTTAGACAATGACTGCAGACATGTTCAAAAGCAAGATAGCATTTATTTAGGCTTATTATGAAGAAGTCCTTATATTTTGAATATGTATCAAAATGTAAAACAGCTATATCAATCAATTGAGGCAAGCTCTGTCAGAACATGACAGCAATGTTCTAAAATTGATCAAAACTATAATTTATAAATAAGTTTATAAACATTCACATATACATTACATATAATGATTAACAAGTTTTATCAGATGCATTCAGCACTTTTAATGCCAATATTATGTCTCAATATGGCTCATATATCATAAGAGACACAATTCACTTAATATAAATATAGAAGCAACAATAATGTTTATCCTCTAAACAGTTGGTATTCATTAAAATGCACATATGTTCTGTCTATTTTAATCTTAAGTTCAAATGAAAGAAGATTTCATTACTATTGGATCTTTGTGTGGCGGTGCATATACTGTTTACTGGGTCGTATCCATTGACTGGTACAATATTGCTAATGCACCCAATGATTACATTCATTCATATTGCATCGATTTCGTTTATACTAATTCAACTGAGTTAAACAGACTGATAATTTTAAACGTTATGTTGACGGTGATCATGATAGAAAGCAAGGACTGAGTAGTTAGCATGCTGGTATATATTTAGGATTCTGGTAAGCATTTTATAAGGCGTTGTTTGAAAACCTCACAATTAGACCAGCCTGGTGTGGTATCAGTACCAATAGTTGACATTTTAACATCTCTTTTTAGCTCACCTGAGCACAACGTGCTTATGGTGAACTTTGTGATCGCCTTTAGTCCGTCGTGCGTTGTGCGTTGTGCGACGTCAACATTTGCTTTGTTAACCTTCTTGAGGCCACATTTATTGTCCAATCTTCATGAAATTTGGTCAGACGATTGGTCTTAATGATATCTTGTAAGAGTTCGAAATATGGTTGCGTTTGTTTCAAAAACATGGATGCCAAGGGACGGGGCATTTTCATTATATGGCTCTATATGGCTATTGTAAAATCGTATTAACACTCTAGAGGCCACATTTATTGTCTGATCTTCATGAAACTTGGTCAGAATAGTGAATAGGTTATGGCACATATAATACCAAAGAACTTTCAACTTTTCTGAAAAAAGCATCGCAATTTGTATGATGCTTATTTAATATACCTTTAATAAAATAAGACGTGAGGACACGCTCTATCTGTTCTAAAACCTACTTTTAAAACAATTTCACAAAGGGATGTAAAACACGGCTTTTCCTGAAATCTCTATATGTCACAATTATTGTGTTAAAATGATTCAAATATTAAAATAATGCAATATTATAAATGAGAGGTGCGTGAACTGTTGAAATTGTATGGATATTCATTAATGAATCGCATGGTAATCCTCCAAATTCGTACTTAAAAGGGGAGATTATTAGTACATTACCTTTAGAACATATACAACCTTTTATAATATTAGAAGTAAATATATTGAATACACGTATCATATAGTATTTACCTTCATTTCAAATCTATAGATACCCTCAATTTGCGTAATGGAATAAAACATCTAATCACGGCTAATTACGAGATGTATGTAGACTGGCTGGGTAAGATGGTGCCATGGATGTTTGCAAGGGGCCATGTTCATTATGCTCGTAAGCTGACTGTGCATTCACAAGATTTAATTTTATTTCAAGAAAGAAGTATCGATGGCCACGAAGAGTTCACAAGAGGACACTTTGTAACAAATAAAACTAAATACATGTTTTTAGCACTTACGACCAGATTCATGAGCAGCATAATGCTATAGTTAAGGGGGATGGTGGATTCGTTGGTCTAACCGAAAATACAGATGCACATCGAAGATGGATGGTGTCTGCACCAGCAACATCCCGCATTCTTATGGAAGCGAGTGATAATACAGAAAATCCAGATGATACGAAACACTATGAGAAGAAGAAAACTAAACAAAAATGTTTCAGACTCAGGTACGCCAGCTAGTCGAAACAATAGATGATATGGGAAATCCCTTTGACGAAGACACATCAGACCTTTATACACTTGACACACAAGTTTGTTATGTCTCCTCAGGTAATCATGTCTGTCAAAACAGCAGAATCAATTGGAAAAGCTCAGTACGAATATATGATTGTTGAACGTCTAAGCAACAATATGAAAGGTTTTTACAAGACAATAAAGAAACAGTCGCTTCCCATTTTGCGAACTGGGTCCAGAAAGAAAGAGGCAAAGGCATCAAAAGTTAAGAGTATTAAAAGTGGCATTCATTTATTTTCTAGAATGTATATTTCATGTTAGGTGAAAGAAGGTGATTTAAGCACCATTTTTGAACACGAAAACTATGCATGGCCCCCATCTCTAGCAGAAAATAACAAGATGAGACTAGGTAGTAAAGCAGACCTACTGAAATATATAGAAAGAAAAGAGGAATCGCCAGAGATGAGTCCTCCTGTAGAGGCTATCATACTAGATGGTGCTGCCATTGTTCAGTCCATGGATCTCAGCTGGTCAGACAAGAGATTTCTAACTGTTAGTGATTACGCATTGAAGTTTGTATTATCTTATATATCTAAGCAACTTATGTCAGTGGACAGGATTTATGTAGTATGGGGTACATACAGACCCGACAGCCTCAAAGCACATACTAGACAGAGTCGAGGGAACGGCGATAAAATCAGATTAAACGGATCAACTAGAATTAGTGCTTACTAGAAATCATTCTTAAGGGTTGATATAAACAAGACAACACTTTACGAGTTTCTGGCAACACAAATTAGTCTTTTGA
>NC_068356.1:155596849-155660206 GCF_020536995.1 Dreissena polymorpha | reverse complement strand
ACGTTATTGAAAAACTTTTGCGAAAATTAATTTATGCATTAAAGACGAACGGCCACCGGAAAACTTTGCGAAACCGAATTTCGCAAACTTAAGTACCTTTTCTTGAAGGTTTGCTTATTTGTGATAAAGTATAAGATAAAAGTCTAACTTGTGATTAATAATTGGTTATTTTTGCTTGTTAAATGCGTTTTCTTCACTATGAACTTTATTTGCAAAGTTGGGGTCCCATGGGATTTTTGTATTTTCCCATGGGATTTTCATTATCCCATGGGAATTTTGGTTTCTCCCATGGGATTTTTCTCCAGCTTTTTTTATGGGAGAAAAATCCCATGGATTTTCAAAAACATAAAACACGTTCGTTTGTGCTTAGTTATCGATTTTAAGCATTGTTAAAGCATTTGTGCTTATTTTCGTTCAATTTACTTTGATAGAAAAAAAATCCCATTTTTTATGGAAAAAAAAATCCCATGGGATTTTTTTCTGATTTTAGAGATTTATTCATGTAACCTTCAGAAACACTACCTTTTAACAAATGATGAGCATTTCTCGCGATTTCAACGCGTTAAATCGTTGTTTAAAAAAATAAAAAAATCCCATGGGATTTTTTGTCCCATGGGATTTTTGTCCCATGGGATTTTTTTCCCATGGGATTTTTTTTCAATGGGATTTTTTTAAGGTATAAGTTTCTAAAAGATTATAATAATAATAATAATAATAATAATAATAATAATAAATTTAATAATAATAATAATCGTGCTCAATATGATGAATTTGTACTTTTAAGCGACTAACATTTTATTCGAGCCGATCGTCGAGTCCGAATGGTGAGTATAAGAGCAATTTACCAGTACAAATAAATCTCACTTGTGTAGAGAACGCTACCGTACTATAAAATAATCTTGATAATAAGTCATATCATTTCTCGACAGAAAATGAAAACAGTATCCATATTGATGTCAGCAATGTCCCCTGCTATGATAAATATTGACAAAATGAAAAACCTTGACAATAATTCCGTGTCGAATACGCATTAGATTATAGCAATCAAATTCATATAAGCATTGATAAGATAATATGCGAAAATGGGTCTTATGTCAAATACGGCCAGCGTAGCTCCATTCCATAATGTCCGGTATTAAGTCACGTCAAGTTTCGTGGTCGAATTATAGCATAATAATCATTTTCACATTACGCGAATCATATGAGTTTCCCTACATATATTGTGTTAAATTTATGTTACACTAATGTGCGATGATGAAAAGGGGATTTCGGTAATTCTACATTCGCCCGCCTAGTACCGAAATCCCCATATTTACGCCTTAAAGGGTCAATAGGTCATCGGTATGAATGGTTTTTGACTTCACATGAATGTTAAGGTGCAAAAAAATGATATTAATTTTAATTATTAAGCACTCTTGACAGCATTAAGTTGCCTCTCAGTGGGGATTTCGGTAATTCTACACTAGAACTTAAACGCGCGCCGGTACCGAAATCCTGCTGTACAAACCTTCAAGTGTCAACAAAATTATTATAGTTTTTTTTTCATTAGCAACCAGTGACATGTATTATCCCATTCGGTTACTTCTTTTGGAAATAATTAGCGGGGATTTCGGTACTGCTACATTCGTACGCCCAGAGCCGAAATCACCCATGTTTACGCCAATCCCCCATATTACGCCTTAAAGGGTCTATATGTCATTATGTTTGGGTTTTGGCTTTGCATTAATGTTGATTTGTACACAATCATATTAGTGTTAATCATTTAAACACTCTTATCAGAATATTTTTTCCATTATTAAATAGTTTATAATGTGAAAACATGTTGTAAACGAATGTATAAAAAGGTAAAATGTACATTTAAAACATTGGTTACACAAAAGTATATGTAAATATAACATGACATAGTAATAATAAGTCTTCAGAAAGTATTTTCCAAACAAATCTGATGAAACAAATGCTATCGTACTACCTTATTTACAATATGCTATACACTTTTGCAATTAGTTATCAATGTTTAATCAAAGCATAAATCAGCATATGTGCCTCTTAGCGGGATTTCGGTAATTCTTAACAAGCACATAAAAACCCGCGCCGGTACCGAAATCCCCGCTGTACAAACCTTCAAGTGTAAAAAATACTGATTTAGGTTTAAATAAGGGGAACAATAGTATTTTGGCCACCAAAAAGCACTTCCGCGTCAACAAAAAGATTGCAATTATGTCAGAAACCCAGTTTTCATTGTATATATTGCAATACACCATCGGCCGCCGAGAGCGGAATACTGCGCTTGGCCGCTAAACAATGTGGATTGCATCAAATTAAATGTCAATTTTCGATTTTATTACAAAAATAAACACTGCCTTTTTTTGCAAATATGTCAAGCACGTACACTTAACAAAAAAATCAATATATCTTTATGTAATGTAGAAAAGTAAAGCGCTTTATATATAACATGTTTTTATAATGTCTCTCTGGTTGAGAAAAAAAACTAAACAAAACCATGTAGAACATATAATATGTTTTCATAATTAAAAAAAATATTTAATGATGCACGTGATGTTTATAATTGATATAAGTTCACGTGTCATTGAACGAGTTAAGGAAGAGATGCGAATTTAATTACACATAATTAAAACTGATACTATACTGTCAGCTTGATTTATAAATTGTGTTCCATCGCGCCAATATATTCATTGTTCCATGAAATTGTGTATAAAAGCAAAACGATTGAAATTATGTCAGAAATCCTGCTTTTCACATGAAATGATCTTTAACACTTTATTTATTCCAATCAGGTAAATAACAAATACAATAATAGGGGAAGTCTATACTGTGTATTAGAACTTGTTGTGGTGATCCTATCTTATCCGCTCAATACACATCCACCTGGCTACTGTACAGAAAAAATAAGATTTACTTCCAAAATAACTGATTTCATTAATTGCTAACTTGTTGTCTACATTTTAAATTAACAACGATAATGGATCAACATCACCGTTGCACAATTATTAAGTTCACAGTAATCTGTACTTTAAATAGAGGTAGACTAATTAAAGACGGTGCTAATAAAGAACAAAGCGTGAATGTGGATATTAAGAAATTAGATCCTTTTTTGCATGACACTGGCAGTATATCATTTTATCTTATATAAATAAGCCACATTTAAGACATGGATAAAATTAAAATAAGACACATTTGCATCTTTCATTTCTTGAAAAAAAAAATAAGCACGCAGTCACATATAAATAAGATACATTGAAGACACAGAAAAAAATAAATAAGACACATTTGCATCTTTCACTATATTTTCTTAAAAAAAACATGTGAAACTGAAGAAAAACATTTATTACTGACACATTATTCTAAAAGTCGACTGACAACTTAAGTTCAAAGAGGGATTTACAATTAAATAAGATCCATTTTCGCATGATGCTGGTTGTAGAGCAAGCAATACATTTCTTACTGACACATTATTCTAAAAGTCGACAGGCAACATAAATTCAAAGAGGGAACCACAATTAAATAAGATCAATTTTCGCATGATACTGGTTGTATAGCAAGTAGTCACATATTAATTACAGCTTGCATTAGTTGCAATAATTTTGTTAAGTGCGCGTGCTTCTGAACGTTGCGTTAAGCGAGAGTGTTGTCATTTTGTTAGTTTTATATTTTGGTATTATGTATGATTATTGCTTGTTTTGATTTTGAAATAAACGCTTTCTGGCAAATAAGCATCGTCTTAATTTAATACAAATAATGAACATTTGACATACAAAATGTCCAATAACATACCGGCAATAACATTATATATATGTTAATTTCTTTGCATGTTTATACCGAAATTATAGCCGACATCGGCAGTTAGGGAAATTTTGTGACACACTTTAACACATCAAACATGCATGATAGTTCTTTTTTCATATGATATTCCCCTGGTTGCTTACCGTGTATTGGTGCAGTTGATAACCCCGCCGGGACTACAGTAGGGTGCTAATACACACGTGTATCGTGTTCAATACAATCGTCTTAATTTTAATACAAATAATGAACATTTGACATACAAAATGTCCAATAACATATCGGCAATAACATTATATATATGTTAATTTCTTTGCATGTTTATACCGAAATTATAGCCGACATCGGCAGTTAGGGAAATTTTGTGACACACTTTAACAAATCAAACATGCATGATAGTTCTTTTTTCATATGATATTCCCCTGGTTGCTTACCGGTGTATTGGTGCAGTTGATAACCCCGCCGGGACTACAGTAGGGTGCTAATACACACGTGTATCGTGTTCAATACCCGATCCATGCTACAACGTGTAAGAACGGGAATTTCGGTAATTCTACCTTTTTAAGCTTGCGCACCTCTAATGGGCACGTATCCAAATATAATTTAATTAATTATTTTCCTAATCAGCATCATTTCACTAAACTACATGCAAATTTGTAGGTAGGCTTTCCATGCTTAAAAAAAATAAACCGATTTTTTCAAAACCTACCTTACGCTCGGCTTTGTCCAGTTTATTTTCACCCCTGGGGTATATAAAAGTTCCATAATTCATTCAAATTTCCAAATATGGGCATGCAGTTGGTGTGTACAGATGCAGTAAAGGTGTTTAAAGTTTAAACAAGATGAAATAAGTATTCTTTTACAGACATTTATTTTTTACAAATTTAATCTATGGAATAGCGCCATGAAATGTAAGTGATTTCAGCCAAGTAAAAATTGGGTCGGTTAAAAACAAAGTGTCATAAAATTCAAATAGTATCATTTAAGTTATATTTTAAACTAAGTTTTTATAGAAACACTATATACAGCAAAAATACCAAAAAATAGACAGATTTACCGTTTACTTTTTGAAATACAAATAAAAATGCAACATGCATCATTCGTATTTTCAGCAGTAAATTAATCAATTTAGCCATAACGTTGTTTTAATTTTAAAATTGAAGGATGTGCATACAATTGTCAACATATTTAACAATAAACATAGCTTATGTGCTATATTAAATCAAATTACGTTAGAAAAGAAATAAAACGCGTCGCAAAAAGTATGCAGGAATCGAACCTGCGCGGGAAAATCCCAAAAGATTTCAAATTCATCGCCTTACCCACTCGGCCACGAAAACTTCACATCTGTGGAACCTTAAATTAGATATATATAAATAAACAGGTAAAAGGCTCGCTCGATCTTTGAAGAAATCGCGAAATCGTATTTTTCAGATGATAATTGGATCAAAGTCAATATTTATAGTGAAAATAATGTAATCTAAATGAATAAGTTAAACATATATCAAAATTCGAAGTTTGAAAAAAATAAAATGCATCTCTCGGAAATAAGCGATCATTGAAGATCGGCAATGGCTTATGTATGAAGTGAAAGGACCGTTGAAAGTTTCCATTTTGCACGTTAATGATTCTGATAATATGGTGACAAAGGCAGCAGTCCTATGTAGTATTGTGTTTGACCGGAGAGTAGCGTGATCTGTGTCGGTGTTGGGCGCTCTGAGGGCGCAATCCGGCTACATAGGTACATAGGAACCTCTTGTGGCTATAGTCCATGGATCGGGTTCGGCAGACAGGGAACATGTAAATTTTTATATGTATGTTTTATATCTTAATTACCTAAACGTATATTTATCCTGGTTACTTATTTACTGAGGTTTGAGTTAGTCGCAATGATTGTAGATACGTTGTACTATATTTATTAAGTATTTGGAGGACGAGTGGCACGGGCACGCGCTTTATTATCACTTATGCAAGGAACGCGTTTTGTTTATATACGTATTTTTGATATTCCGATAGGCTTAAGAGAGGTAACTTATTCAAGTAAAACGCGATATTTTTTGCGATGCCTTTTTATAACTCTTGTTTAATTAATTACATACGAATATACAGCTAAATTAAGATGATTTTTACCAGAAAAAAATTTCGGAGAAAGATATATTGAGATTTTGATATTCCATAGAATGCGAGTCTCCATATATATTTTCTATTGCAGGGGAGGTAATTTAATTTTTTTAAGTCTCCGAATTGGTCTTTGTTGTATCTATTTACGTTTATTTCAAGCTAATGGCGATTAAAAAATTAATTATTATTAGTATGTGCTCACATGGATATTGGTACGGATATATCGTGTTCATATAACTGTTACTACATCCATTTCATTCAACTTTCAGGTTGGGCTACACAAATCTCGTGAAGAGGCCAGTAGGACCTGTCAACAAACTCTCACACGCACACTCTTCACTCATCGTGGCGCTCTCGCATGTCTGAGGCGATATATAAGACCGATGTCATATATAATACTGTATTCGCTGGTATTTTCGGTTGATATGTTTGATTGCTTAGGACGCAATGAATATAGTGTATTTATATTTAATCGAAGTGAGCTCATTGTTGTTTCTGGCGGTATTCAATTTCTGGTAATAGTTTCGCGATTAAAGACGTCGGTTCTCGGTTAGGTGTGGAATGTTCTTATTTGTTAATGTGCCAAGTGCTTAAAGGCGGTTTATCGCACTTTATTAGTCGGCGTTTCAAGAGAATGGGTAATAACTGCAAATCAGTAGGTGCTTAGAAGACTTAAGTACGGCAAGAACCACAACTCACTCTGCTAGGAACGATTACCACTGCCTGTCTGCAGCAGACGACAAATGATTCTGCTCTAGCAGTGAATGTATATACCAGCTTGTAAACGCCATTGGCCAGTCTAGTGTTTATCATTAAAATATGCACATATTGGCTGCTTTCATGGAAAACGAGGCTTAATGCACGTCAAATAAGATTAGCCTGTGCACAATGATAAGCATATGCAATGCGAACAAGCTAATCAAGGACGACAACAGCGAACAACTTCAGTGCCATTCAGCGCTTTGATTTATAATATACATTATGTCCTATGTTATATGGCGTATAGCTACTAATATATGTGTGTATAAAATATGTTAACCGTCTTTATTTTTTAAATAAATGAAATCATACTGAAACTCTACGAATTGAGGATTTACATGTTTTTATGAGCTGTCAAAGATTATTACAAACAACAATTATTATCTTTTTTAATGCAGACACTTTAAAAGACTGTGGGTGCGGACCCGGGATCCTGCGATAAATCAAACGGAAAGGTACTTTAGGTACTTAAGCTACGTTGAAGAAACTCGGACATTGTTGACGCCCTGTCTTCAATAAATACTGTTTTTGAGTGAGGTAAAACTTACAAATGTATTTGTTAGCCAATTGACGTGTATCGTGGTATTTTGAAATTATTTTTAAAATAACTGGGCTAAGCATTGGTTTCGGTAGAAAGTCCTGCAACAATTTCGCTAGATTTGAACACATTTTAACACTCCGCATTATGATATTTTGATTCAATTTTTCATATTTATACCAAGTGAGTTTTTATTTGACCGCCTTGCGGATACAGATCCATTAGCATGTGCTTGTGTATTATAATAACAATTAATGAGTTAATTTACTACTTACAGTATCGTTATTTTCATCAACATCATCGTTTTCATCGTTATCATCATCATCATCATCAACATAATCATCATCTCATCATTATCATCATCATTATCATCATCATCATCATCATCATCATCATCATCATCATCATCATCATCATCATCGTCATCATCATCGTCATCATCATCATCATCATCATCATCATCATCGTCATCATCATCATCATCATCGTCGTCGTCGTCGTCGCCCTCGTCCTCGTCCTGCTCCTCCGCCTCCACCGCATCATCAGCAGCAGCATCGTCATCAGCAACAGCAGCAGCATTATTGTCACTATCACCAACAACATCGTTATGGTCGTCATCGTCGTGATCATCATCATCAGTGTCATCATCATCATCATCATCGTCATTGTTATCGTCGTTGTTCTCCTCCTCGTCGTCGTCATCGTCATCATCGTCGTCATCGTCATTCTCATCATGAGCAATTTCAACAACCGTAAAACCTATCGCTCAGCTCATTTTTGCAGTGAATTCGGATGTTATATCAAATCTTTTTGATTAATAGAGTTTGCTGCTTAATGTATTAATAACTAAATAATAATATTGATAATATTGAAAATAAATGGTTTCAATTTTATTTATCCGTTTAAGATGCAGTATTTGACCAAGTCAATTTGTCGCTAAAAGTATTCATTACACATTCAATCCAAAAAGCGTTACGAGTTGCTATTGAAACTATAATCGCATTCCGATAAAAATGGTGTCTGTATTAGGGCCTGTTTAATTTCTACGCTTCATTGCAATTTATAAAAATATTTTTAAAGGTACCGGTATATCTAGACACACTCTGTTATCCAAACAATCCTTGTGATCATAAACACATAAACAATGAAATATAAATAAAATTAGATGATAAAAAATGGTATCTTCCTTTTTGCTGTTGCAAGTTATCAACAGAGTAGCAAAACTTTTAAATATAAATTATATTCAATTCATAGCACGCTTAAAGATTTGAAGTTTATCTAAATCTATAAGCACAAACATATTTATGTTTGTTAATACAAAGCTGTAGCAGTTTTCTGATTGCGCTTGAAAAGATGTGATTGTTGTTGTTGCATTAATAGTATCATTAGTTTGTATTTCCAGATTAGGTATTCCACCATACATTTTGTTTTTAATCAGATGTCTTATAATTGGCATTGCAATATTTCAATAACGAGTAATCAACACAATTGACTTTATGTATTTTTAATTGTTTATCCATATTATCATTAACACTTGAGGGAAAAATAAGCTGTGTCATTTTTTATTTTTTATTTTACTTATGGTTCAGACAACTCTGCTTTTTACTATATGCCGTAATAATTATAAGTTTCCGTTCACTTAAAGATATTGTTTTTCGTGTTGGAAAATTTAAATACGAAACATATTTAGAGACAAGTGTGTTATGTTTGTTTGTCAATTATTTAATTGAAGTAGAAATAATACATCAGTGTACATAATTTTATTGTGTTGTTCCCTTCGTTCTTTACTTTAAAAATACAACTTAACAGCTTTGCAATCAACTGAAATAATATATAAAAAGTAAAAAACAATAAACGTTTGGCTTTCTTAATACGATATCATTTCAAACGCTGTTGGAAGGAACCATTGCTTATTAGAGGTTTACAAGGTAATTTACCCAAGTACGCAAATGTAATGGTCGATTGCCCTTAGGCATGATTCTGTTTTATTACTTTAATCCGGTTGTAAAAATGCATGACCGAAGGGTCATCAGATAAGCAAAAACAGGGCCAAAATCTGATAAAATAGCGCTGTTTAACTGACTGTACGAAAATCCGTATGTCCGAAAATTTAGAATCATGAAAACATAAATATTTTGGCTTAAAAAGGAAATGTAAGAAAATTTAGAATGTAAGAGAAAATACGGTGGTTTTATGGTGTTTAAATCGATTAGAAATAGCAAAACCTAAAGACATTATCTCAAGTGTGATTTTCAAAAGATTTTATATGAATGTACACACACGGTAAAAACTAGTCTATTAAAATGCAATACCTTCATAGGTTCTCATGTTTTAAATATTTATTAAACATAGGTATTTGTGAACACTTGTTGTTATATAATATTGAAATGTACACGCATACTGAACATAAAATCATTAGCATAACGGCTAAGTTGGTTTTTACTAAGATTGCAATAGTGTTTATTTTATTATTATGAATCTTATGAGGATAATTTTGAAAGTATGACACAGAGTATCTGAAGAAGATATATACATAACCACATATGTTGTTGTTGTTGTGGTTATTGTTTTAATATTTTTATGAGTATCATACATTCAATGACGAATAGCTATTACTTTGTCATACAAACACCATAATTATTATTGGATTGCGGAGATTAAACAAATCGATTCCCTAGTAACTGATATAACTGATACATTTTTTTGAGCGACAATTTGAAACTAAATCTATTATTATTTAAATTTGATTATTTTAATTGCAGACTTTTTTTATTAACCCCAATTAATGTAAACGCAGCGTTTCTTTTATTTAAATCGCTGAGTACGAAGCATCAAGCTATTTTTTAATTAATTGACAGTAATCTTTAATGTATGTCATAATATAAATTGAAATCAATCTTAATTAAAGCTTGAGTGGTTGGTTTGTAATAAGTTTTGTAAATGTTGCTGTAGGATTAGTATGCACAATAAATACTAACGCTCTGGCATATTGTGATGGTGATATGATTATATATTGCACAATGAATATGTGATGATGTTCTTGTGATAATATTGAGGCTATAATTAGTTTTTGAAATAAGATACAAACACATCCCAATCCTAAAATTATCAGTAAGTTATAGTATTGTTTGCCTCTAGGCGCATAATTAATTGAAGGCCTAGTTTATCTGTTAATCCTCGCCCCATGTGGTGTCCCAGTGGGTACACTGATATTAATACACGATGTATTGGTCCACAATTAAATCTCTTATAAAAACATGTCTCTCAGGTGACTGAAAAATGGCTGTGTAGATACAACAAATACTACTACAACGGAGACTAAGATAACACATGTTACAATTAATTTGTCTTCCTTGCGTTCTTCTTATACGACAAACACTTCTAAAACAAAAAAGCAAAAAGCCGCTACTGCTACTGCTTCGGCTACTCTTACTGCTACTGCTACTGCTACTGCTGCCGCTGCCGCTGCCGCTGCCACTGCCACTGCCACTGCCACTGCCGCTGCCACTGCCGCTGCCACTGCCACTGCCGCTGCCACTGCCGCTGCCAGTGCTGCTGCTGCTGCTGCTACTGCTAGTGCTACTGCTACTTCCACTGCTACTGCCACTGCCGCTACCACTGCCGCTGCTGCTGCTGCTACTGATAGTGCTACTGCTACTGCTGCTGCTGCTTCTGCTGCTGTTGCTACTGCTACTGTTGCTGTTACTGCTACTGATACGGCTACTGATACGGCTACTTCTACTGCTACTTCTACTGCTACTTCTACTGCTACTGCTACTGATTCTGCTACTGCTGCTGCTGCTACTGCTGCTGCTGCTGCTGCTACTGCTACTAATGATAAAAATTCTCCTTCTACTTCTCTTTCTACTATTGCTAGCGATGCTTCATAATTTATTTTTAAATGTATCATTTTGTTAAAACAGGAAAGAACTGTTTTATATATTTTCTTAAAGGTGTAAAGAATCTAAACTTTTCTGCGATTAAAGTTTTATTTAACTGGATTAGTATAGGCCACATAACAGACGCTATTGTACTGATTTGTACTAAACAACATTTTGTCATAATCAACAGTTTTAACATGCCGCAGTTTCCTTGGAAGTTAACCTTTGATCGGAGTTATGTATAAAACATTAACAAGGTATTTGTTGACAGTTTGTCCTGTCACAATTATATATTAGTTGAGCCAAACGTGTGATAATGATCCCTTTTGGGGTGGCGATAGATACTATTTATATTGTTCAACAGTGGGAGACTGAGAAAACATATGTTACAATTAATTTGTCTACTTTGCCTGCTTCTTCTTTATATATTTTTCTTGCTAATCGTTTAAGTTTAGTTTTAGTTAAGTAGGTATATCAATTTACATTTTTTGATAGATATTTATTTGGATAGTAATAGTATGTTTTATTTGACTTGACATCATTGAACCGGTTTATTCATTGATAAGATCGGGATCTCCACAGGTGTTTAATCTCGATTGTTAGGTGGGGAGAAGGGTCCGAATGATAATGTTGTCGTCGGCTTACGAATCACATTTCACAAGTTTTAGACAAATATGCATACGTTATAAACCTAATTTAAGTATTACATAGATAATAACTTATCTTTATTTTGATGAACTACGTTTAAGGTATAAAACTATAATTATCTATGTGTTGTGTGCCGCATACATACCATCTTGCTTTTTTAAATTTGATCACAACGGTCCGAAGTCATAAACATTCATTATGCATGGTTGCTAAAGCACAGTGTATACTAACTAACCTATGTTTATTGTTGTTTGCTAGGGTTATTATTATTTTTATTTTATTTTTATTTGGGGGGGGGGGGAAGGGCTTTTATAGAAGATTTCAACTAGTCCTTCAATTAACGAAAAAAAATATTGGTATAGGAAATATAAAAGAGTAATAGACAGCTTCATTCATGCTGTTCTATTATGGTGTTTTAACGCATATAATTATGTATGGTTGATGAAGCACATTGTATGCTACCGATGTTTATTGTTGTTTGATGATGATGTTAAGTTGGTGTTGCTGTTGTTGTTAATGATGATGATGAGGAGGAGGAGGAAGAAGAAGAAGAAGAAGAAGAAGATGATGATGATGATGATGATGGTGGTGGTGGTAGTAGTGACGACGACGACGATGATGATGATTTTGATTATGATAATGAGATTTGAATTAAATTAATGCGCAAAGATTTTTCTTTTTAGCGGCCAAGTGCATATATCTGCGCTCGGCCGCTGTAAGGGTTATGTAATATTTGCAATCTACATAGGAGTCAATAGCAGATACCAAGCACCATATGCTTATGAGAAACAAAAGCAAAATATTGGCAATCGCTGAAATCTCGAATATGACTTAATCATTTTATTAAAATGAAAACCGGTAACTATTTTAAACGGTTATTATATTGCAACAACTTAGCGTTGTTTATCCAAAAGACCATTGTTATAATTACAGGGACGTCAATAGGCCAAACTATTCAGGAAATATGATTTGAGTCGTCAAGGATAGATTTTGAGATCAATGTACGTCCGATGAGATTTAAACGGAGTTGGAGGCGTAGGGACAGATTCGTTCGAGTACGCGATCATTTGAGAACAAATAATGTTGAAGCTTTATCGGAATTCCGGAAATTTGCGATCGGTACCGATTTTTCCTGGTTCTTTTTTATTGATTCTGATAAGTTAGCGGCCGGCACGGACATGAATATTAACTGACGAAAACCTCTTCGCTACTTTCCGAAAATCTTCGACATGTTGCAAATATCCGTAATATTCCGCATTGTACTCACCAGAAATTGCATCTAGAAAGACTACAATAAATCAATTAGCTACGGCTCGGGCGGGGATTTACCTTTTATCCCTGTAAGGGACCTAATGCCCCAGACTACCGGCTATTTTTTCCGGAATTCGAACTTGATACACTTGATATCCCTGAATTAAATATTTATATCCGCAATTTTGATCTCTAGAGTGCTGACTGTTAGTATTGTATTTGACTGGAATGACTGTCGATTATGTGTTTTTAAGATTAAAACAAGCTTACGAAGAACTTTGTGTTTGCTTTTTTGTACGCTTTCTTTTTAAAAATGTATTGTCCGCCACGGACGCAACAATTGACCAAATGTACCAGATTGTGGTCTCTTTAAAGTGCTATGTTTTTACTGCCGTGATATCTTTAACAAACTACACATTATTGATCGTGGACGTTTTATACTCATATTGAATTTGTTTCCCCAAAATATGCTCTTCTATTAGTAGATGTTTAGGTGACGATGTTCTAATTATAGATCTTACACGGCCAAGAAACACTAGATAGGTCTTTGCAAAGAGAGCTGTTGGATATCGTGAATGCGTTCAATGTGGCCTGTTTATTTCAGAAAGCTATGTGCAATGTTTTATGGGGATTTCTATCAAATTGCCAATTGCAAAATTTGATTTAATTCATTCGGACCTACAAGCGGGAAACTTCTTCATTAATATTCAATGGGCTTTTAAGAAGTTCGTTGAAAGGCCAAATTTGACGTTAAACAGCAACGCCGAAACAATTGCTACTCAGTCTTATTTATCACTTTTTTGTAAGATTTACCAGTAGACGTTCTTCAGTGAAATTAAGCAAACACACAGTGCCGACAAATATGGAAGGGTATTTAGGTAAAAATTACATCCTTCTTTGTGACTGTGTCATGATTCTTGATGGTACTTTCAATAAGTATGTAGACACCTTTTCATGCTTGATGACACTTACATCTTGCCTGATGTCCAATGTCTATTTACATTCTGCTTAATGGTATCATGCATGTGTACAGATGCAACATTCTTGTTCGTTAATTGCATGCTGCATATGTGTATGTTGGTTTGTGCAGAGAGACTTGTGCAATAGGCGCAGTGCATAATGTAATCAGATATTAATGCGTTTAATAAATTAACGCGATGGTAAGATGTGAGTTTCACCCAAGCACAAAGCAACATACTATCATGCATGATACAATTATGTCAATTGACAGTCATTCCGAAATGCTACGGAGGACTACGTAAATTTACGGCGTATAACGGAAATTTTATGTTATAGGAGAAGTTGCGCACCTTTGTAAGATATTTGCTACTAAACCGAAATTAACCGCGTGTTTGTAGACTTAACTTTTTTTGGTTAATGACTAACCATAATTTTTGTACAGTAATTTACCTTCAATAACCAAAGAAAGTCTATGGATATAGTTCAATATATGCTACTAATGCATGTATGCAGAGCTCCAGATAAGACGCTTAAAGTCGTAAAAAATTAAATTAAATTTAGTAAAAAAGTAGACTTAAATTCTGTGCGTACGGTTACACATTGGAAAAATAAAATAAGAATTCAAAATGTGTGATCATGCGTAAAACTCAATATCAATGCATATAATGTAAACATTTTATCAATGAGTTCCCACTTGTCTATGCCCTCATTACAATTATGAAATCAACAGCACTTTAACGTTATTATGAATAACAGACCATCTTTACAACAGTCGAAAAGCCGAACGTTTTCCATTATCTGGTCCTTTTATCGCAAAAAGTCTGCTGTAACCCGGCAATTGTCATGAGCTCTTCTTAGACTATAAACCTTAATGCGGATGTGCCAAAAATTATATTTACCTGATAAAAAAGAATTAATAATAGACTTTAAGGCTGGATTATTATAGAGTGTAAACCAAGATTTTGCTGAAAAAGTTATCTGGAACTTTGCATGTATGTTGAGAGGAAATCGATTACATAATTTCAAATTTACTAGAGTACTTTTATATTGCACCACATAAAATGCTATAAAACTATAATATTGAAGTGCACATATAAACTTTATTATAGATGGGTAGGTATTTCGTGTCAATCTCTTTCACATATGAAAGAGCTGTTGGCCATGCTGCTTTAAGTACATAAAGATGCATGACACAATTTAGATTAAGCAAAATAAAACACTAGGTATTTGCCAAGAGTCAAATATATAAGAGCAGTAAGAGCGTAATCGTGCACAGCGAGACTTACTCATGTAGAATTGAAACTCTTATTGCTTTCTTTCGAAATAATTTCATGTGTCCGATCTAATATGCAATATGTCCGGTGTTTTTTTGCGGATTAATGTTCCGTTTTAGATCCATAATTAACGAATGCCTCAATATTTTCAAAAATTAACACCGGAATAATTTTCACCGACATTTTTTCATACAGATTGGATATAAATAGTATAGAGTTTAACAAAAAATACATTAAGCCCTGTTCTCCCGGCACACGTGCTGGACACACAGGTGGTTAGCGTGTGGCTATGATAATAATTAGTGAAAACATCTTTTTGAATGATAAATAATCATATTAAAACGAAAAATCAAATTTTCTATAAAAAAATCACTATCGTTTTATATATAACAAGGTATCCAACTCGAAATCATCCGAAAACTGGGTGCATTGTTTTGAGCAGCCATTACTAAATTAATTTTGCAGCGATTTTCATGACCCGGTCTTATTCAACGCAGAAATGAATTTCCTTTTAGGAAATGTATATATATTGTTATATTTCTACACATGCTGGGTCAAATTTTAAGAAATAAAGCTATACATAATTCGCTTGACCCAGTTGTGATCGATCAGACCGTATTTATGAATGAAATCTCCAGTTGTAAAGACACAACTCCGCATTGGAGCAATGAAATCTCTCTTGTGTTTAAAATGTCAGTTGGTTGAAATGTATGTAAACAAAGGTTTGAAAATGCGCTGGACAGTTAGTTTTGATGCATAATGCTACGACAAGCACGGTAAGAATGTTTTTTTCATACGTTTTATTGAATTATGGTATCGAGGTTCGTGAACTTTGCAGGGAAAATGCCCTTTTCCCCGTGAAGATTTCAGTCATGAATACTGTCTGATCGATCACAGCTGGGTCACGCGAGTTGTGTATCGTGTTATTTCTTAAAAGTTGACCCAGTATTTGTAAAAATATTGCAAGACGTATACATTTCCAGAAAGGAAATTTATTTCTGCGTTGAATAAGACCAAGATCGTGAAAATCGCTGCAAAATTGATGAAGTAATGGCTGTTTAAAACGATGCATCCCGTTTTCGGATGATTTCGAGTTGGATACCTTGTTGAATATATATTTAACTTATTTTTTTTAAGAAAAGTTGATTTTTCGTTATAATATGATTACTTATCATTCCAAAATATGTTTTCACTAATTAGTATTATAGCCACACGCTAACCACCTGTAGCTGGACACTTTTAAAAAACACTATACAAATTCAAGTACTTATGCACTTAATTGATTGTAAACAATGACGGTTGAAATCCGTGCGTGGGAATTTTTCTGGTAACCAAGAGCGACATCAACGTTTATGACAAACCTGTTTATATGACATTTATTTATTGATTTTTTCCAACTTGATTGAAAATTATGTTTTATGATATTTTAATACATGTAGATGAAGTAGTTGTTTTCTCAACGAGGAGAACAATAGCTGTACAGTACTAGACACGAGTACTTGTAACTTTCAGGTTTCTCTTTATACCACAGACATTATATAGTCATAAAATGATAAATATGTGTTTATAGAAATTGTAATTATAGCATGGTAAACAGACTAGAGAAATCTGAAAGTTTCACGCACAGGTCTGTGGCAATGGGGGTTTGGGCTACTTTATAAATATGAGGTCGATATGCAATGCACATCGGTAGATTACGTCTACTGTAATTATTTGGACTAGGGAAGGGCCACAATTCCAACACATCAGCCCCGTTATGTCCTGAATAAAATACATGTATAATTTCTTGAGTGCCAATTGCATCTTACAAATATCAAAAACATTCACGGCAGTCAATTCATTGTGTAAACCTACTGGTCTTCATGGCAATAATGAACGTATTTAGTTTAATGGAGATTATATAACGAAGGGAACTAATTCAGCTTATTCAGTTTACTAGTAAAAATGATTCGGATGTTTTCGCTTTTTTTCCGAAAAGTAATTTATTCAACATACGGAAAATAAACGCGCGCCACCTGTTGTCATAATTTAGTAACTTGCATTCTGCTTACTGCCTGTTGCTAACTGCCGTTGTTAATGACGCTTAGTGGCAAAACCGATTATGACTGGTTTCAGGAATAATGAACACACAAACATTGGATAGTCACCAAGCATGTTGAAACAATCATCAAGTATAACCGATAGAGAACAAGCATGTTGGAACTGTCATGAAGCATGTTAGAATAAACATCACGCATAATGTAAATATTCATCATGAATGATGTAATGTTGCAGCAATCATCAAGTATAAACGAATAGACAACAAGAATGTTGGAATTGTCATAAAGCAAATTAGAATAAGCATCAGTCATAATGTAAATATTCACCACGAATGATGTAACTTTTACCTAAATATCCTTCCATAGACATGTGTTGTTACTAAAATAGACATAGAGATTTGAGCATTGGGAGTGACCTAATCATACTGTGCTTTAGCAGTATTACGGAATACCGTAAGTGCCATCGTGGTTACACATTAAAATCCAGAGGGCGAGAACGCGATAGTACGATGGCGACAATGTGACAATACGATGATGACAGGGTGACAATACGATGGCGACAATGCGATAGTACGATGGCGACAATGCGAGAACGCGATAATACGATGACGGCAATCAGACAGTGCGATGACGACAGTGCGACAATACGATGGCGACAGTGAGATAGTACGATGGCGACAATTCTACAGTTCGATAGTGCGATAATACGATGACGACAGTGCGAAAATACGATGACGACAGTGCGACAATACAATGGAGATAGCCGACAGTGCGAAAATACGATGGTGCCAATGCGATAACGCGATAGTATGATGGCGGCAATTCGAAAATGCGATGGCGACAGTGCGACAATACGATGGCGACAATGCGATAGAACGATGGCGACATTGCGATGATACCACGGCGACAGTACGATATGACTATCGCATTGTCGCCCCCGTACTATCGCACTGCCGCCATTGTATTGTCGCACTGTCGCATTGTCGTCATCGTACTAGCGCGTTTTCGCAATCGTACGAACGCATTGTCGCCATCGTATTGTCGCACTGTCGTCATCGTACTTTCGCGTTCTCGCATTCTCGCCCTCTGGATTTTAATGAGTAACCACGGTGGCCCTAACGGTATTTTGTACAGTAAAGTGCGTAAAATCTGGTTTGGAATAACAATTTATATGCCGAAAACAGATGTTGAAAACCCGACTTTGTTTTATAAGTAGTAGTCTAAATATACAATGAGTTTTCCGAGCATTAAATAAACATATTAAAATAAAATTCATGTTCGTATCGGTTGAAGTTCTTGTTAATAGTAGAAGCAAAGAACACAAAAAAACGCTGATTGGGCTTACTAATTTGAGGCAAGAAAAAACACATCGCGCTATTATATATAACATATAACGCGCATCCGCAAAGTTCGAGCGCCCGTCTCGGTGCCATCGTTTCCGGTGAAAGTTTCGCACAGGAGCTACCGAGTTTGGATATGAGACCACGAATCATGGCTTGACTTTATATATCAGTCAGCGTAGAACCTGACCAGACTGCGCGGTTGGACAAGCTAGGATGGACCAACTTTGGCCGCATATGACATAAGACCCATTTTCGCATGACGCGGGGCATCTGACCTTTGTAATGTGTATATAGCTTTTAATGGAATTTGCACATAGTTTTTGGCATAGACTTATTGTTATGTTAATGTGTTGCACGCTTTCAAAAGCAGAGGGCATATATAAGATCAATTATACTACGGAGTTCATTTTCTGTTGCAAAATGAAATGCAATAAAGATTGTTACTCAGCGGTGTGTACAGTATGACAGCGTTGTCTGTCTGCGATGCATTTATACTGGTTCTAAGCTGGCATACTCACAAATTGGACTCAACCATCTGCTCGAACAAGAAATGATAAGTTCTACTAGCATAAACCTTTAATTGTAACTCATTTTAAAAATATTCATGTTATTTATATTATTCAATTTATTATTCAAAATTATAATTATTATTTCCTTTATTGTTGTTTTTCGCATTAAAAAACTTATTCGGCTTACGAAACTGCAAAATCCCATTGGAAAAAAATCCCATGGGAGAAAAAAAAACATGGGATTTAAAATTCCCATGGGATTTTAAAATCCCATGGGATTTTTTGTTTTTTTTTAAACACGACTAAACGCATTAAAATATCGTAGTTGTTCATCATTTCATAAAATATGCTGTTTCTGAAAGTTTCATGAAAAAATCTATCAAAATAAGAAAAAAATCCCATGGGATTTTTTTCTCCCATTTTAAAATGGGATTTTTTTATTACTATATATTTATATATATAATTGGCATGAAACCAATATACAGTCCTTAAATAACGTTAAAATACTTGCAAACGCAAATAAAACACGTTTTTTAAAATGTTCAAAATCCCATGGGATTTTTCTCCCATTTGCAAATTATGGGAGAAAAAAAATCCCATGGGAGAAAAATCCCATGGGAAAATCGAAAATCCCATGGGAAAATGCAAAAATCCCATGGGAACCCCAACTTTGCTAATAAATTTCATAGTGAAGAAAACGCGTTTTTTGAGTGAAAATAACCAATTATTAATCAACGATAAGACTTTTATCGCATACTATGTCTCAAAGTAGCAAATCTTTAAGAAAAAGGGTACTTTAGTTTGCGAAATTTCGGTTTCGCAAAGTTTTTCCGGTGGCCGTTACAGTTGTTCTTACAGTTGGTGTCGATATCTTAAGGTATAAGAATAGATCCTTCAATACGTCTAAAATCGGTGACATAATTTCACGTTGCATGTAGCATAACCGTGCAGTACACAAGGAATTTTTAAACAAAAACACAGGCGTATTAAATTAAGTAATTCTGATGTATTTCATATTGCCATAAGCAGCATAAAAATCTGTCTTTTATGCACTAGTTGAGAACCTGAAGAAAACTTGTTTTAAAAAGTTATTTGAATAAAGCACCACTTACCAGTGTGTTTACATCCGTTCGTATAAATAATCACATAGTGGAAAGTTTTAATAACATATGTACATCTCCGTGTATAAAGATTAGTTTTAAAATAAATCTTAAAATCAGAATCACATTTTTTGTTTTATTGATGAATATGTTTAGGTGAAGATGATTCTGCTTCAACAAAAAATCAAACGAACATTTTCGAAATATTTTTTAAGACACATACCGCTTGTAAAAGGGACATAAACAAGATCATTTCATCTTCAAATGTTATTCGATTGCAATAGATAATGCGATCGGTTATATGACTGCAGAATAAACACATCAATACACTTACCTTAGAATAAATAAATAACTGTAAATATGTTTGGAAATTTGAAATAAATAAACACAAATTAATAATACAAAATTAATTGGAAGACCACGGTCAAGTCTGTCATTTGAAAACTGAAAGAACATAACTTTGTAACCAGTTGTTGTGGTGTTTAATTAATGAATGTGTCTCTAATCAAGTTGTGTGATAATTGGAAAGAACACGTGACTTCTATATTATTCACGAGGTTTGGTTATGCGTATAACATCAAACATTGCCTGCCCCGTGGCGGACATGTGCTGTTATTTTCAACGTAATGGATAATTCTGTAAAAGTCAGAAAATAAATCATTAGAACACATATTTTGAGACCGTTTCCTAAGGATTGACAAACAATTGCATGCAAAACGTTATCCTGGCTTCACTTAAGCCATATGAGGGAAACTTCACCGCCTGCTTGCGGCCATGTTTTTCGATTTACCGAAATCATTTTCTAATTCAGCCGTAATAGTATTTACTAAAAAAAGTTTATGGGTAAGTTTCGTGCAGATTGGACATTGTGACATCAAGAATGTTCACATGGATTCGCTTTAGCAATATTAAAAACAAAACTGCCTCGCCCCCGGGTGGCCATGTTTTTCAATAGGCCTGACCGGTTTTCGAGAAATCATAAGAACCCATGTTCAGAGAAAGCTTCAAGATTCGACAAAATAACTAGACTGATCACATGTTTTATCCCTTAATTTACCAAGTGACCTAGTATTCAACTCCAAATTACCATGTTTAAATCTGCAGACGTAATGATCCGTTTAATATCTCTCACAGCAGAAAGGCGTCTGATTGCAGTTTGTATTCGAGTTCCCAATGAAGCAGACGATTTACACCATTAAGACCATAGGCGAAAATAATACCGACGAGATAACCGCTAACAGGTTGGTGCTGGCAACTTAATGCACGTTTGAATTAAAATCATAACAAATACAAAAGAGATTTCTGTATTTAATCTGTAGATTTTTCAGCATGCATTATAGTTTTTTAAATAAAGGAGCTGCTGCAATATAGTAGACTCTGCAATATTTATAGAAGTTGTTGCTATATAGGAGTTGCTGCAATATAGAAGCTGATGCAATATAGAAGCTGATGCAATATAGGAGTTGTTGCAATATAGGAGTTGTTGCAATATAGGATTGACGAATCGCTTTGCATAAATTGGGGTCTAGACACATTCTTATGTCTAAATTAATAAATTATACTTTGAAAGATTGTGTATTGTATTGCTTTTTATTATATTATATATTAACACATTGGTCATCGTGTAAACATCACTACCTAAATGCTTTTGTTATTTTGATTATAATCAAATTTACCTAAATCCTACAATTGTGTCCGAGACGGTGTTTACCAAAGATGCTTTAGAGCACATGACTCGAACGATTGCAGAATATAAAGTTTAACCCAAAGTTTTATATATTTTAAAGTTTGGAAGACGGTTGCACATGTTATATAGTTATATACAGCAACAATTTTCCAAAAGCAATGAGAAGAGTATACTTAATTATAAGCCTTTAGAAAAAAAAACGTTTTAGAAGGCCATACATATCTTTGGAATATGTAAAACAAACATTTTCCGGACATGCACCTTAACACGTATCTCACACTAAGCATATCGATATCACCATCTCTGGAAACCATGATTGCCATCAAATAAGTAATATTGCAAATGCGTCATCCGTAGAATTTAAATAGCGTTCTTGTTGCCACGCACACAACGCAAAGAAATTCCATAACGCACAATTCTTACAGACAAATGCCTTTAATACCGTCGTGTAATCATTTAACTTTGCAAAACTTAACCATCGTTCTTGAAAGAATACATGAGTTCTAATACGACATGTGTTCGATCAGAACATGATATCGTTGTATCGCATGCCCAGATGTTTAATAAGCCACGAAGTTTTAACATGTCCCGAAGAGATAAAAGTATATCCACGAAAGGCATTGTAAGTAACATATATATACATTTATAGGTCGTTAAGATGTAAGGCTATGAAAGACATTCCAAGTCGAGCTCATTGCAAGACATTTTTTCATGACAAATGTTCGTGCATTAAACAGAAAAAAAACTTCATTCTAAAATAAGAGCACCTCAGAGCTATCATATTTTCTTTTGTATTCATGTGTTTGTGTTTAAACATGGATTTTTCCATGAGATACTGTCTGTCAGATGCGATTTCCATTTAGAGTTTCTTCAATATAATCTTAACTCTTAACGCCAATATCAAGATGCGTCACTGCGTCATTGCAATTGATTCTACCTGGTAAGGCGCGCTATTGACTGGTACTAGACGGAAATGCATACAGAGCTATTATGTACCCAGCATTTTAAGCTAATGAACTATAAATTAATACTTTCAAATATTAAGATGATAAATCACAACATGCATTAGCCAAATCACTGTACATTCATTCGAACAAAATGGATCTATAACATAGCATGTTAAACACACTTTTTACATTACCATGATCTAAAACAAGCTTATTAATCACCTTCTTTTGCACTTCATTAAGTATTAATACATTGTTTGATGTTTGACAATTACTGATTATTTCTATCAAAAATGGTTTTTATTTATTAATGAGCAAATGACTAGTTATTTGGTTTATTACCAATACGGTTTCAAACCTATGTTTTTCTATTATTTTTTTTTCTGAAACCTCAATCACAATTCAACAATGGCTCCAGATCAGCTTTTTTTTAAACATTTACATATTTCTTTTTAAAAACATTTCCTGTCGTGAAGATGGAATTATGTTAGATTTTAGTTTTTTATGTGTTTTCAATTGAACAAAACTTCTGGATCGAACTTTGGTACACTGCAATTGTTTGCAGTTGCAACAATTAAATTACACATTAATATTCATGACGAGAAAACTAACAAAATTAACATGTATGTTTATTATAGCATGAAAATTAAAACTGCGTGATATAATTTAATATCAGATAGTCAAGGTATGTTTTAAATTGTGTAATAAACAAATGACATAACAAGCGAATTACTCATTATAAAACATCGCAGCAATCGAAACTAAAGAACCATATGGAAAACTGGCAGACCTAAAGTATAATTTCAAGCCTTAAGGCGAAAAGTGATAATTTTATTCCAGCAAATCATTAATGTTATATATCAACCAATATGACGTCATCTGGGAATCGATAAAACTGTTGATGAGTTATTGCGGGTCTCATGGCGAGAATCATAATTCACTATCAGCAAATAAACAAACGCGGGGATGGCCTCACAAAGCTCTATTTCATTACACATCGAAAAGAGCATCCCATCCATAGGTACAATTATACCAGACCTACGTGCAGGCAAATCAACAAATCAATCATCTCATTTATATCTTTGCCTATCGAATTGTCAATACATATGTGATAATTTTGTTCTGTTTATTCTCGTCAATACGTCATAAACATCAATCTTGTCGTATTGTCCACAACCGTCATAAATCAGTTCATGGAATCGTTAAACGCTTCTGGATATATTGCAAAGCATCCTTAGCTGCCAAAAGCTGCAATTTTTCTTTGTCAAATCAAGATAACATTTATGACTTTTCAGCTTTTTATAGAACCAACGATTACCACGATTATTTACTAGTAAAAAACATAACACTTGATATCTCATAAAAAGCTCATCTCAAACAGACTTGCTGAACTCGTACACAATGACGACTCGTAACGGATCTTCTCTCCATGTCATGTTTCATAAAAGAAACTTTTAGAAGATCTAGTAAAGGCTCTCCGCAAACTAAGATTTAAACAGAATTAACTTAAATGTTTGCGTAACATTAATTCATGATTTAAGGTTGACTCTTAAAGCAACGATTAACAATGTCTCAAATTTATTTGGCATAAAGCCTCATAAAGAATTATTTTAATCAATTTAAACGACTTTATATTTAAGTGCCGATTTTTTTCTGGCATTTTTGCTTATAGAATTTTGCTAACGCACAACGATTTCTCAACAACAGGTTGCGCATTTTGCTATCATCATTCAAGTATAATTGTTGCATAACATGTTATCACATATAGTGGTATTATAATGTATGCACATTGGAGTTGAAGATGTAGAAATATAATACTTCCCTTTATTCGTTACTTACGGCAAGATGTCTTTATGAGCTCTGATTAGGTCTCATCAATGACGCAAATGAAGTTTTTTTAAAGCTACGTACGTTAATTAAATGTCATCTGCAAGTTTATTTGCAGTAAAACAAATATTGCATTACTAACACTGCATGTATCGAAATGCTATTAGACAGGTGCTTGTCTTTCACTCACAAAGCTCAAAGCGCAAAATTGGCAAATTGTTAAGTGTAATTATGTATAGTAAAATAATTTACTTAAACATTACTGAGCAAGCAATAAATATTTGTCTTTGGAGTGTCTTTTCCAGAATGAAATTAAACATTCATCAATGGAAATGCACATAAGTTGGTTCGAAGTGTGTTTCACGATTGAGCATACTAAGGTGATATATAGAGAATAACAGGTTACTGGTCCATCGTTTGGTAATATATCAGGCGAGGCTTAGAATAATATAACGGCGAGGTTTGCCGAGCCGTTATTTTATTCGTGCCGAGCCTGGTATATTACAAAACGATGGGACAGTAACCTGTTATTCTGTTTATCATACCACACTTTCCTAAAAATCAGCAAAACAACCCATTTAATATATTTAAAATGTGCGCTGATTTTGCTGATCCGGCTTTTACACGTTGACATAAATGTAGCAACGGCGTTCGAAAAGACGACACGAATAATCGCTTATTTTAAACATCTTATAGAGAAAAAAAGTTGTTTGCACTACGAATAGTAAGAGTACACCCGCTTTAATTATAAACGTCTTGAATTGGAGACCAGGAATGGATTGCATCGACAAATGTAATCGAAGAACATACTTCACCGAATAGTTTGGAGACGCCATTTTGGAGTTGTATATTGAAATAGACATTTTGATGATGGTGCCAATATTGACATAAGCGTGTTAAATCGTTTGTTTAAAAAAAATAAACGTTTTTGTGATTTATGACTTTAAACTAGAATAATTTATGTACGTTCTTGGTATCAAATTGTTTGTTTGTTGAACCTGATTCATGTTGATAGAAATAGTTGACTTTATTGCAAATCCCACGTAACTTCAAATATTGACTGATATAAGAACTTCCTGTTGACCATGCTATAAAAAATATATATATAAGGCAACGTTATAGCAGGCTGTTCTAATAATAGTAATGTATATGAACCTCTTTTGAATGTTATTTCATATGCATATAGGTACATTTTTATTTAAAATGACATTTCAGGCAGATTATTAATCATCCAACGCTAAGTTGAACTTAAATATCTTGAATTCGTTGCCGATGTTGTCAGAAATCGGTTATGAGATCACTTCTCACACCGCGTTGTGATGTTGATCAGCTAAGCCAGAACTTCACAAACCAAACGAGAATATTCTAGCAATGAATACGTAAGGTAATGCATTTTTGTCTTTTTCCGAAACCGATCTAGAATCCAAAACGCGCTTATCTAGTCGCCGACACATCGGATGCGTTTATTCCGCCTCATATGTTCTCACGAATATGGTATGGGCGCATCTCGTATGTTTTTTTATCGACGATTTTTTACTCGTGACATTGCTTTGATAGTTTATGTCAAATTTAAAGATACATCTTCGTGTAAAGAGCAAAGTCGTTTACAAACTATCATAACGAGCTTTGTAACATGTTAAACCTATATTGAAAAGCCTGCAATGAATACGCATTTATACATTTGCAGATAGTAAGATATGTTTGTCGAATCGCTACGAGTTTTTGCAAAATTGTCCTTTATTTTTTCGTTAATATGTAGCTTTATGGGTACATTCGACACATATCCGGATAGCCCATCGTGAAAAAGTATGATAACAAAAAATCTGATGTGCAAAGCATTGCATAAGCATAAGTAATTTTGTTATTTAATTTTCTTCTCATATGACTTGATTGTTAAAAACCTTCATACTAAAGCTTCATCTTCACATACATAGATAGTACTTACAAACCATACAAAATCATGAACACATAGTTGTGAGTCTTTTAAAATCTTGAATATTACGTGTTTCTTCTCACCTTAAATGATAATACTTTTATCGTAAAACGTCTATATAAAGCCATTTATGAGGTACTTTATTAAATACTTAAACAAGGTTGTTGTTTGAAACAATTTTATCCTTCATAACTAATACGAACTATTCATACAAATGCTATGGCATGATGAAAAGCAGACATATGCTTGTAAAAATGTCATGATTTATAGCCAAACTTTTTTCAAATTTCTACAACCAGATCGGATATTGAGATACATGAGAAATTTGAAATAGTTTTCCGTCTTTTGTTTTCGGTACGAAATCTTTGCCAAACACCATTGCGCGGTAGGTGGCAGCGTATGTGACAACAGGTATTATTGTTATATCATGCCAAAGACAAGGTTATTGGGAACATCTTCAAATCAAAAAGGCATCTGTTTTTTTCTTAATGTGTGAATAATGAATATTTTTATTTTGAAGGACATAATATACGAGTAACCTGGTTGTATGTAAAAATCGCCATATATACCCTAGGCAAAAGTTATAGCTCACACAAGGAATATAATGTGGTATTATTTTGCAATAATGTTCAAATTATGTTTCAAATTTGCATCTGTAAACATGTTTTTTTTTATTTTGCGATTATGTTTACATGTATTCGTATTTTCATAAGAGCTCAAATTGCAATGATGTACCATTCTGTTCCAAGCCTTGACTATGATATTGTCGTATAAGTAGTGTTTTGTATATCGCTTTCATTTATCGTATAACTGCTAGCTGAAGATAACATAAAGTATTCTCCAAACGATTTTTCTGGAGATCAGTAGTACTTAAATTATTTTCTTGCTGAATTTGCATATAAGGTGACATTGTAATTTGAAATGCTAATTAATATAAATAAAGTATTGTAAATAATTTAGTTTTGATTTAAGAACTAACAATTTATATTAACTGCGGGAAAGCTGGTAATGTATATTGCGCTATACGTGATTCCAAACATACACTAAATGAACATCGAAAAAAGTAAAAAGATACAAAGTGAAGCAGATTTGTCACTTTATTTACATATCACAACTTGTTTCTGAATCATGTAAAAATAAAACATAAGCCTATGTACCAATGCTATGTATGAATAGCAACTTACAATACAAAGCACAAAAGTCCATATGTGGCATTTTATGTATGAGCATCTATTTAAGTATTACTCACTATCAGCTGTTGTCAAATTTTGAAGTAGATCATTGAACATCGTAACTTTACAAATATACAATATGAACCAATCATTCCAAGAATTATGGAAATACAATTATTTAACAGAGTTACAAAAACTTTTCTTACCGTTATTTGATAAGTCGTCCTGTTGATCAAAATACTAGGCATTAACCACTACCGAATGTGTTTTGCGGTAGTATTGTTTACGCCATGTGGGCAACTTACACGCTGCAAGGATAATTAAAGACAAATGCTGACACATCGGAAATTATCCTTTAGTTTTGCGTTACAAATATTGGATTTTGGATTTTCGTGGTTGCACATCGAAATGAGTTGACGTATTCCTCTCGGCCCTTTTCGTACAAAAATTGCTTTTAGTTTCTAAGACTGGCTTGTCAAAGTTGTCGTAGTTGTATTCAAACGTGCGTCTGTAGTTCTCATCAAAACGTAAAATATTGTGAATTCTTTGTATTCTAAAAGCAAAGCAGGATGCTAAGTGATTTGATTATAATAATTTGCCTTATAAAACCTTAGAAACTTAAGCAACCTTAGTAGTGAATAGGTTATGGCACATAAAATACCAAAGATGTTCAACTTTCTGAAGAAAGCACCAAAATTGGTATGAAGCTTATTTAACATACCCTTAATAAAATAAGACGTGAGGACACGCTCTATTTGTCCTGGAACCTACTTTAAAACCAATTTCAAAAAGGGAGGTAAAAACGGCTTTTCTGAGATAGAGATTTTCCTGAAATTGCTATATGTCACAATTATTGTGTGAAAATGATTTAAATGTTAAAAGAATGCAATATTATGAATGAGAGTTGCATGATCTGTTGAAATTGTATGGGTATTTATTAATGCATTACATGATAATCCTCCAAATTCGCACTTGAAAGGGGAGATAATAAGTACATTACCTTTAGTACATATACACACTTGTATAACATAAGAAATAAATATATTTGATACCTGTTTCATATAGTATTTACCTTCATTCCAAATCTATAGGTAAATCATTATATTATACCTTATTTTGTCGGGCTAATAGGTATCAAAGAGATAATATTAATTATCTAAAACGCATTTTAATAAAGATCATCGTGCTTGTATTTGAATGATGGATTAAAATATAAAGAACATAACATAACATGTACATAGTTTATTATTGAATTAAACAACATATTAATTAATGTTAATTAAACTATGTAGTGGAAAGTATATATATATATATATATATATATATATATATATATATATATATATATATATATATATATATATATATATATATATATATGTGTATATATATGCGAAGAGTATGTAATGATCTCAGAGCATAAATATAATTATGTTATATACAATTATAATAAAGATATCAAATTATTCAGAAGTAAACAATTATATATTCCTTACGTTTTCAATGTACATCAATTAATGTTCATATAAACAAGTTGAGAAAGCATAAATAGTATGCCATATAAATTTTATAGAATTCTTGTCAATTTATAATAATAGAATGATAAGCTGCTATATGCATGTATATTAAGTATTGTCATGATTGTAACCCAAACTTTTCTAGCAAGGAAATTTCATGAAAAAAACATTAATTTTTAAACCAAATACCAACTTCACCTTTGTAAATCACATAACAAATGTTCACATAATATACATAACTATTTTACTAATCAGTAAGTTAAAAAAAACATTTTTGTAATAATTAACGTTTTAGCAATATCCACATGAGTATCCAGCATGATATGTGGTAGTGGAGTGTTGAACTAGACTTAAAATATATAATTAAATGAATTAATTAGATCTAGTCTCCTGTGGTTGATATATATTCAATACCAAAAAACTATGAGTTTGTATTGTCATTTAAGAAAGACATTGGTGATGCCTTACTTTGTGCAAGTAGTATAAATCACGACAATGAAGCTGTCACCTTATTACGAGCTGCAAGTATTGTACGAAAAGACCTGTTTAGCAAAAAGTATGAATTCAAATGCTCTTTGATTGATGCCCAGTATCAAGATCTGCCCAAATTTTTAAATATGCTAGTTGAAATGATACTCTCTGGGACAGATATTTGTCACGAGACTGGACCAGAATATAACCTTAAGGTAGTGCACCTCTAATGATTTCCCGCGATTTCTTCGAAGGTTGAAGAGCCTACTATTAGGTGCCGTAGCCTAGTGGTTAAGGCGATAGACTAGAAATCTTTTGGGATATTCCCGCGCAGGTTCGAATCCTGCCGACGACGTATACTTTTTTGCGACGCGTTTTATTTATTTTCTAACGTAATTTGATTTAATATGGCATATAAGCTATATTTATTGTTAAATATGTTGCACATTTTTCAATTATTAAAATTAAAACAACGTTATGGCGAAATTGGGTGATTTACTGTTGAAAATACGAACCATGCATGTTGCATTTTTATTTTTATTTCAAAAAGTAAACGGTAAATCTGTCTAGTTCTTGGTATTTTTGCTGTATATAGTGTTTCTATAAAAACTAAGTTTAAAATATGACTTAAATGATACTATTTTGAATTTTATGACACTTTGTTTTTAACCGACCCAATTTTTACTTGGCTGAAATCACTTACATTTCATGGTGCTCTTCC
This sequence comes from Dreissena polymorpha, assembly GCF_020536995.1. Classification (NCBI taxonomy): domain Eukaryota; kingdom Metazoa; phylum Mollusca; class Bivalvia; order Myida; family Dreissenidae; genus Dreissena; species Dreissena polymorpha. The sequence continues at coordinate 155,629,710 of NC_068356.1, read as the reverse complement.
ATAGATAAAAATTTGTAAAAAATAAATGTCTGTAAAAGAATACTTATTTCATCTTGTTTAAACTTTAAACACCTTTACAGCATCTGTACACACCAACTGCATGCCCATATTTGGAAATTTGAATGAATTATGGAACTTTTATATACCCCAGGGGTGAAAATAAACTGGACAAAAGCCGAGCGTGGGGGTGGTTTTGAAAAAATCGGTATATTTTTTTAAAAAGCATGGAAAGCCTACCTACAAATTTGCATGTAGTTCAGTGAAATGATGCTGATTAAGAAAATAATTAATTAGATTATATTTGGATATGTGCCCATTAGAGGTGCACTACCTTAAAGATATTGCTTCTTCAATGACACAGCTCCTGGTATTTAATGCTGTAAAACGTGTGAAGAAAGATTCAAAACATGTTCGCACGCTGCATCCTTTAGATAGTGAGACAATGTTGCCCTTGTATATGGGCCTTACAGTACACAATAAAACCAGACGTAAAGATCTTGTAGACGTATTGTACGAAAAAGGGCTTTCCGCTGGTAGAGCTGACAGCATACAGAATGGTGCTAGTAATTCACGTGGTCAGTGGGCCTTACAAGTGATGGTAGCTGCTCTTAATATATTGAAGTGTAAAGCTTATAAAGAGTATGCCGAAAGAGTCACAGATAGTGCTGAAAAGTTAGATTATCAGCAGTGGTCAGATATGATGGATAATATCCATCCTCAATTTGCGTAATGGAATAAAACAATGGAGCTTGAAATACTGTTTTAACAGTTTATGAAATCTCAAAGAGAGGCTAATTACGAGATGTATTTAGAATGCCTGGGTAAGATGGTGCCATGGATGTTTGCAATAGACCATGTTTATTATGCTCGTTGGCTAACTGTCCATTCACAAGATTTAATTTTACTTAAAGAAAGAAGTATCGATGTCCACAAAGCGTTCACAAAAGGACACTTTGTAACAAATAAAACTAAACACAGACTTTTAGCACTTGCTCACGACCAAAGTCGTGAGCAGCAGAATGCTTAAGTAAAGGGTGACGGTGGATTCGTTGGTCTAACCCAAAAATCCAGATGCACTTCGAAGATGGATGGTGTCTGCACCAGAAGCATCACGCATTCTTATCGAAGCGAGTGATAATACAGACAATTCAGATGATAATAAACACCATGAGGAGAAGCAAACTAAACAAAAAAAGTTTCAGACTCAGGTACGCTAGCTAGTCGAAACAATATATGATATGGGCAATCCCTTTGGAGAAGACAGCAGAATCAATTGGAAAAGCTCAGTACGAATCTGTGATTGTTGAACGTCTAAGCAACAATATAAAAGGTTTTTACGAAACAATAAAGAAAAATTCATTCCCCTTTTTCAAACTGGGTCCAGAAAGAAAGAGAGAGGCAAAGGCATCAAAAGTTAAGAGTATGAAAAGTGACATTAAATTATTTTCTAGAATGTTTATTTCATGTCAGGTGAATGACGGTGATTTAGACACCTTTTTTGAACACAAAAACCATGCATGGCCCCCATCTGTAGCAGAAAATAACAAGATGAGACTAGGTAGTAAAGCAGACCTACTGAAGTGTCTAGAAAGAGAAGAGGAATCGCCAGAGATGAGTCCTCCTGTAGAGATTAGCATACAAGATGGTGCTGCCATTGTTCAGTCACTGGATCCCAACAGGTCAGACAAGAGAGTTCTAACGTTCAGTGATTATGCATTGAATTACCTTATTTATCTAAGCAGCTAATGTCAGTCGACAGGGTCGATGTAGTATGGGATACGTACAACCCCAACAGCCTCAAATTACATACTAGACACAGTCGAGGGACAGGCGATAAAATCAGAGTAAACGGATCGATTCGAATTCCTGCTAACTGGAAATCATTCTTAAGGGTTGATGAAAACAAAACAACACTTTACGAGTTTCTGGCAACACAAATTATTCTTTTGAAAACACCACCAGGTAAGGTGGTTCTGACCACTTTTAGAGAGAATGTTTTAGTTGCTAACACCAGCACTGAGGCAGTGGAACCAGATATCAGCAATATTCAGCCTTGCAACCATGAGGAAGCTGATTCTCGTATGATTTTGCATGCTGTGGATGCGTATAAACAAAGCTACAAGCGAGTAATGCTTCATGCAACTGACACAAATGTCTTAGTGCTAACGATTTGCACCATCAGTCAGTTTGACAATTGTGAACTGTGGCTAGCATTTGGACACAACAAACATTTCAGGTACATACGAGCTCATTTGATAGCCACTCGTCTTGGCAAAGATGTTTCGTTTGGCCTTTTATTTCTGTTATTTCTTCATGCATTGTCAGGATGCGATACTGTCTCTGCATTTGCAGGCCAAAAGACAGCATTCACGCTTTTCATTACGCTCCCTCATCTTTTTCCAGTTTTTAAACGGTTGTCAAGTCCCTTGATTTCAGTGACAGATGAGGATTTCAAAGTTGTGGAACGATACATTATCTTATTGTAAAGCAAAACCCCACCCCTTGCATTTGTAAATTAAGCTAGGAAGCATCTCTTTTCTCAAGGAAATAGACAGATTGAAAACATACCACCTACCAGATGCGCACTTGGCCAGCATGTTAATAGGGCTGTGTATCAAGCAGGTCACGTTTGGGGTCAAGCCATGATTGCGAATCCTGAGTTGCCTAATCCTAGTAACTGGAAATGGATCAAGAACAATGACACTTGGGTCCCATTTTGGAGTTCCCTTCCGAAAGCTGCTAAGAGTTGTAGAGAGCTTATCAAATGCAACTCCTCTGGTAGATGTAAATGAAATGCATCGAGGCAAATTCACTCTAAACACAGTTGTGCCATTGTGAAGGCCTTTGTGTAAGAGAATAAGATACTTGCATAATACAAGTATATACCAAAAAGTATTAGATACATTTAAGTATACACTCTACTATAAATAGGTTTATATGATATGAATACATGACATCACTACGAATTACTGCTGTATAGAACTAATGGAATTATCTATAATACATTTCATGACATGTTTAGATAATACTGGTATACATGAAAAACCAAGAATTGGGCCTCATTCTGAGTTTTAATCTACTGATCATTTTAGTTGTGTATAATTATGCATTAACCATACATGAACAGACTATTGAAGTATCATTGTTTAGGAGACAATTACTTCTAACAAATATTACAAGAACCAAACCGAATTAAGATAACATATTCAACACTGAAGTTGTTTAGACTTGATCAAGTTCATTTGTTAGTTAGTTTGCTTGTAATTGAAAAATGTTATATTTTATATCATGCATTTGATATGAACTGAAGTTTATGAATAGTTATGAAAAAAATGTATATATGGTACTATTTTGCTTAATCATGTTCTCATTTTACTCATGCTCAGAATTGAAGCTTATTATATTCAGTATTGAAGTTGATATACACTAAACAATAATTAGTAAGTTCCCATGTAGGGCCTCATACATGGCTTTAACCTTAATAATTAAATATGGAATACTTGTTATGAGATATTAATAATGCAAAAAAGATAAATTATTTTAAGATTTTTTTATTGGTCCAGTGATTCAACATTATTTGTATTATTTGCATTACCGGAGAGGTATTACTTAAGTGTTCCCCATTAGGGGCCTCATTACTTTTGGGGCAGGAATTGTTTAGTTTTGGATTTTAAAAGCTGTAGGACATTTATTAAGATCAATTTAGTTAAATATTATATGTAAGATCAATAAGTGGACATTTTTAAGCATTAAATGTTTTGAAACCATTATTTTAAGATTTTTCCCCTTTTGGGGACTCTTTTTTGTATTTTTACTGTGTTCTTAGTTTAAAAATGTTTGATATATTAAATATTGATACATTTTTAGATAAAGAAACAATAGTTAATGAAAAATGTATGTATTGTTGAGCCTCATTTTAGTGCATATAGAGTTTTCTAATCGCGTGTCCTCACATCTTATTGAATTCAGCATACCTTAAAATGGTTCCATACAAAGTTTCATGCTTTCTTCACAAAGTTAAACATCTTTTTCCTATAACCTATAGACTATAGGCAGATAATGTACTCATCAATGTCAGATCCAAAAAGTGGCCTGAGCTAAAGTTATCTTAGAGCAATTGTGCTCTCCGAGTTGTAAGAATAATCATTCTTTATCACAAAACTGGCTGAATTTGTTGCGTCTGATCTTGTGTTATTATAAAGGTAATGCGCAGAAGTTATTAGTTTATAAGTTTATTATTTTAGTCGCATCCAATATGTACAACTTTCACAATGCATATATAAAACATAACGCTATAGATAAAAAATTGGCCATTCATAAAATGAATTATTAGAGACTAATTCAACGACGCTTATCAATGTACTTTACATGACTATCATGATTAATATACATGGTAAAAAAACTACATTACCACCACCGACCATCAAGAAAGCCATACACCCGTTTCAATATATTGTCCTTTATTACAAAATTCATTATTGCGCAAAGTATGAAAGGTAATGTGTCTGCAGAACAGCCATAAATCTCGAGGAAAAAACTTATCTTACCTTTCGACGCCGCTAGTTTATTTAAAGCATTGGTATCCCCGTGATTTAGATATCTGATTCACTTTCATACAACAAGTTGCCGATTTTAGTTGATACCTATGGTGTTAAAAATAACATTTCATTAATTGACTTAAAAGCGAACAGGCAACGCAGGCTAATAACACTAATGTTATATATAAGAATATGTGTATAACGACAAGATATAAAGCAAACTGAACCCTTATGCCTAAATTGTAGTCTATTTTTACCTTCAGTAATCAGAGCTCCAGATAAGGGTCGTATTTTCGTAATTACGAATTATTTTCAAGTCCGTTACGTATTTATTTTAAAATCTTGTCGTACCATTAAGAATTACAAAATCAAGTTACGAATATTATTTTTACATCGGTTCGTATAGATTTTTATTGAGTTCTTTTCGCGTATTAAAGATCTTTGCGGTGCTTATATAGAATGGTTATCGGTTTTGTTTAACAAAACGCATTTTTTCCAATAAAAGCGGCGTATACAGTCTATCTGTCAAAAAACAATGGCGGCGCCCAGAGAGCGTCCTAAAAAACTGCAAAGCGTCCAAAAACACGCGATTAACATATTGTACGCAAAGTGAGCCGAAGTTAAATAAATAAAAGGACATTATAGAAAAGATCTTATACGATGTTGTATGTTCAGTTGCCGACACAGTCGGAAAAGCTAAACAAAAACGCGACACGACGGGTCCAAACTTAAACACACAAAAAAACATTGAACGAGTGGAAGGGACAAGTCCCGTGTCTTATCGTTGAAAAGATTGAAGGGGAGACCCGTTTTAATTGTGAAATATGTAAAAATTCATCTAAAGCATGTAATCTACGCACAGTTTGGGCATAAGAAGGTATTTGAAAAATAAAATTGTATAATACTGAAAAGACACTGTTGAACTCGTATAAATAAAGTTGCTAGTATGTTTATTTTGATTTTTTTTTTTGCCCAAAAAAAAACCATTATTATTTATTTTTAGGTCATTTAGAAAAAATAAGAATTATTTTCCAAAACTTAGTAGTAACGTTAAGAATAAAATTTCAGAGTTAAGAATTATTTTTGAAAATCTGGTAGTAATTTAAGAATTTCACAAAACCTTATCTGGAGCTCTGGTAATACATTAGATACAAATTGCGAATAAAATAATGTACGAAGGCATAAAGGGGTCCGTAATGTACCTCTTTTATGAACGAAAGGCAGCGATCAAGATAAGTCTTCCAATGTTGAGGTTTATATATTTACTAATAATACAACTAAATACAATGTTTATGATAATTTTTGGAACAGGGGATTCACCAATGATGCTTTAATATGAAGGATTTTTTTAAACATTTATTTGATCGTTTTATTGTATTGAAGTTAAAGTTAATGTATACGAACCGGCTGTTGTTGTCTGTTATCGGTCGTATTCATGTCGGAATACATGTACACAGTGCTTAAATATCGTGTAAAAAGATCAGTTTAGAAATAAATCTTAAAATCAGCATTACGTTTTTTTGTTTAATCCGCATCAATGAATATATGTTTATTTAACAAGAAAAAAACACACCAATATTTAATGAAAGATGATTCTGTTATGCTTGTTGTTTATCGTCTGCTTCAAACAAAAATATTTTTTTAAAGATTTTTTAAGACGCCTACCGCTCGTAAAGCGACATAAACATAATCATGTCATCTTGAAATGTTAATCGATTGGCAATATATTATGCTCGCTGTAATATGCCTGCAGAATGAACACCTCCAACCATTAACTAAAGGTAAACACCAATAACATTTTAAGTGTAAATATGGTTGGAAAACTGAAATGAATAAACACAAATTAATAATACAAAATTAACTAGGACACCACGATGAGGTCGCTCACTTAACCAGTTTTTGTGATGTTAAATTAATGAATATGACATTGCTTTTGCCAAAAATAATTGTGAACTATCTGAGATATCACTAGAACGAATGTTCTTATCAAGTTTTGTTATAGAAGGAAATTAACGGGCCTTCTATATTATTTACAAAGTTTGATTATGCGCATAACATCAAAAATTGCCTGCCCCCTGACGGACATGTGCTTTTTTTTCAACGTACCGGAAAATTCTTGTAAACTCCCCAGCAAAGAAATCATTAGAACAAATATTTTGAGAGCGTTTTATGAAGGTTGACAAAATATGCCATTTAAAATGTTCTCCAGGTTTCACAATAGACATGTATGGGAAACTCCACCACCTGTTTGCGGCTTTTGTTTTCAATTGACCGAAACCATGTTCACACTCAGCCGTAATAGCATTTAATAAAAAGGTTATGGGTAGGTTTCGTGCAGATTGGAAAACTCTGTGACTCCATGGTCACATGGATTCCATTTAGAAATATATTAAAAAAGCCCTGCCCCCTGGTGGCCACGTTTTTCAACAGGCCCGACCGGTTTTCGAGATATCATAAGAACTTTAGAGAAAGCTTCAAGATTCGACAAAAAAAAACTAGACCGTTCACATGTTTAATCCCTTACTTTACCCAGTGACCTAGTATTTAACCCAAAATGAACATGTTTAAATCTCTGCCTGACTATGATTGTAGTAAATATTGTGAAAAAAGTTTTATAAAGATATGTGGCCTCTAAAGTGTTTGAAAGTGAAATGTTGAGGGCGTTTGGCGGACCAGACGTGATCATAAAAGTTCCCCATTAGCATGCTGCACTTGCATGGCCCAATATTTGCCTGAAATTTCTAGTTAAATAAAGTCAGTTACCTTTGGTTACCGTATACGTTACAAGGAGGGAGGCCAAATACTCTTACCTTGTACCAAATAATAATGTGTGTACACATTTCAACAGTTTTTAAAAACGTCTCGAAAAAAACGTTAGGTTAGCATGGGAGTTAACATTGATTCGATGTATTTGTTTGCCAATCAAAACAACTTGAAGCAGATTGGTAATTAGTTTGACAAACATATCGGAGAAAATAAGATTTTAGGCAGACCGATGTTTTTTTATTTTAAGGTAAACTAATCAAACGCTGTCCCGCCTTATTTTTTACAAATCAAATTGACTCAAGTTGGTCACATTTAGTTGCCATGAACAGTTTTAAAATTATTCTCAAATGTTGAACATCGCAACTTTGAATTATTCGTATAGATTCTACAACGCAGTTTTAGTCAGTTGTTAACGCCGGGAGACTAACGCAGTATGATTAACGTCAAGAAAAGGTAATTTTTGAGAAGGCTATGCTTAATGTTTTCACATAAAACTTTTATATGTGTAGTAATCTTAGTTTAAATAATTTCAAAGAAAGCAAAACACCACAACAAAGAAAAAAGAAAGACAATTAGCCGTAGAACGGAGTTATGAATTAAAATACACCCGAAGACGTAATGATCCGTTTAATATCTCTTTCAAAGCAGGAAGGCGTCTGATTGCAGTTTGTATTCGAGTTCTCAATGAAGCAGACGACTTAAACCATTAAGACCACAGGTGAAAATAATACCGATGAGATAACCGCTAACAGGTTGGTGCTGGCAATTTAATGCGCGTTTGAATTACAATCATTACAAATAAAAAGAAGATTTGTGTACTTTATCTGTAGATTTTTCAGCATACATCATATTTGTTGCAATTAAGGAGCTGCTGCAATATAGTAGACTCTGCAATATATGAGTTGCTATAATAAAAGAGGTTCTATAATCTATATCTATATTTAGGAGTCGCTGCAAAATAAGTGGAACAAAACAAAAGCTTGTGCAATATATGAGTTGTTGCAATTTATGAAAAGTGGTTGCAATATAGAAGCTGATGCAATATAGGAATGGATACAATATATGATTTACGTTTCGCTTTGCATAAACTGGGGTCTAGACACATTCTTTTGTCTTGAATTAATAAATTATACTTTAAGAGAATGGGAATTGTATTGCAGCATATTGTATTATATATATATATATATATATATATATATATATATATATATATATATATATATATATATATATATATATATATATATCCATATTGGTCATCATGTGAACAACAAAAGCTTTTGTTTTTTTCATTCCAGTCAAATTTACCCAAATCCTACAATTGTGTCGGAGACGGTTTTTATCAAAGGTGTTTTTTAGCACATGACTCGAACGATTGCAGAATATAAAGTTTAACCCAAAGTTTAATATATTTTCAAGTATGGATGACGGTTTCACATGGTATATAGTTATATAAAGCAACAATTTCCCAAAAGCATTGAGAATAGTATACTTAATTATAAGCCTTGTGCAAACAAACAGCGTTTTAAAAGGCCATACATATCTTTGGAATTTGTAAAACAAACATTTTCCGAACATGCACCTAAACATGTATCTAACACTAAGCATACCGATTTCACCATCTCGGGTAACCCTTATTGCGATCAAATAAGTAATATTGCAAAGGAGTCATCCGTGGAGTTTAAATAGTGTTCTTGTTTCCACGCACACAACGCGAAGAAATTCCAAGACGCACAATTCTAACAGACAAATGCCTTTAATACCGTCGTGTAATCATTTAGTTTTGCAAAACTTAACCCGCGTTCTTGAAATAATACATGTGTTCTAATACGACAGGTGTTCGATCAGAACATTTTATCGTTTTAGTGCTTTCCCAGATATTTAATAAGCCAAATAGATTTAACAAGTCCCGAAGAGATACAAGTATATCCACGAAAGGCATTGCAAGTAAAGTATATAGACATGTAGGTCGTTAAGATGTAAGGTTATGAAAGACATTCCAAGTCAAGCTCAATGCAAGATATATTTTCATGATAAATGTTCGTTCATTTAGCAGAACAAAACTTCATTGTGAAATAAAAACACCTCAGAGTTATTCTGTTTTCTTTTTTATTCAATTGTTTGTGTTTAAACATGGGTGCTTGCATGAGATACTGTCTGTCAGGTGCGATTTCCATTTTGATTTTCTTCTTTATGGTGTTAACTTATGATGCCTAATACAATATTAAGATGTGTCATTGCGTCATTGCAATTGATTCTACATTGTTAGGCGCGCTATCGACTGGTACTAGACGGAAATGCATACAGATCTATTATGTACCCAGCATTTTAAGCTAATGAACTGTAAATTAACACTTTTAAATATTTAGATGCTAAATCACAACATGCATTAGTCAAATCACTGTACATTCATTTCGAACAACATGGATTTAGAACATAGCATATTACACACACTTTGTACATTAGAAGAACACAACCACATCTAAAATAAGTTTATTCATCACCTTATTGAACACTTTATTCAGTATTAATACAGTGTTTGATTAATGACAATTACTGATTACTCTAACCGAAAAGGTTTTAATTCAGTAATAAGCAATATTGATTAATGACTAATCAATATTTCTTGATAAAAAATTTGTTCACTAACATTGTTTGCAGTTGAAACATTTCAACCAAACATTAATATTTATGACGAAAAATATAACAAAACACAAATTAAAATTTATATCATATAATTCAATATCAGATAGTTAAGTGTTTTAATGGCGTTATATTTATTTAAATACAAATGACATTGAATTAATTCGTTTGAACATAATAAATTCAATTGGAAAAACAAGCTGTCTGTAAAATGGAATATATTTATTATACGGGTTATCCATGTAAACAATCCTGAAACTGTGAGTCATCTTGTACAATGAAGTCTTATATGTCCCTATTTGATCATAAAACAGACGTACGTATGTATAAAGCAATCGAAGCTTGAACTCTATTTTGGCAATACAAAGGAAATATATTGTCTTCACACCAAGTTCTGCAAAGCGGACGATCAGTCATTCGTTGCAACAACCTTAAATGCAGCATATGTTCCTAAAAAAACTACAGTTTATTTCAAGTATTTATGTATTTTGTGGTTTGTTCAATTCACACTAACATCGAAGTTTGTAGCACCTACCTGTTAACTGTAATCTCGACTGCATTATTCTCGCATTCGAGTGGAATGGTGTAAGTGATCTGCTTCATTAAGGATTCAGAGGGAAATCTCTATCTTTATGCCGTTAATTACAGATGAAACTGATAACGCCAACGTTCGGCGTTATGCTTTCTTTGACCGGTTTTGAACAGTTTGAAGGATATGTTCGTGTTTTCTTGTCATATTTATGTTTTCTCATGTTCTCATACAGTGATTATTCTTATCAAGCAAGAGGTTTGTCATTGAATTGTGAGGATATCTGTTACTCACGTGAGCACAACAATCCCAAGAATATGATTTTTTAGTAAATCACCTCATTGCATTCAACGTTATCCGTCGTCAAAACTGTATTTTAACTTCTCATACCATTTTGTGGGTACGACGTTACCCTGACATGAATGCTCCCATAATAAAGTGATAATGGTATGGAGGTAGACCACCCTCTTTTGTTGTCTCAACTTCCCAAGTTGCCTTTCCTTGGAATTGTTATCGGGAGTTGCCTTGCTTTTGACGAGTTATTATGTACCGACATGTGAAAGATTGTACTGGATTGCACTGCATACAATGAGGAAAGTAACATTCGAATTGTGAATGATGCTTATGATGTTTGACAGAAATTATTGAATGAGTCAGCAATTGTCCTTGTCTGAACATTTAGCAAATTCTTCAAATCTGTCGGATATGCTGGTTGTAATTGAACCAACAGCTTTCCTTATTAGCATTAACACTTGTGGATTTAAAAAAGCATTCAAAGCAATTTGCTTAGCAGGTTTATCTTTTATTCAGTTTCTTCTAATATATTTTTTCATATAACATCAATGCCGTCAATATAGAACATTTAGAAACATCTTTTCACAAATGACCTCTTGAATTCATAACAAATGTACATTAAATGCTCTTGTACACAATCGTTAAAATACGTTGCCGTCAGGGGCTGAGCACTTTTTCTATTATAACTATAGATGTTTGAACTCTTTCATTTAGTATTGATCCTTCAGTGATCTTCAATTGCAGTCCTTAAAATACATTTGACGCGTTTACATATAAATATCTGCGCAGTTTTCTTAAAATAACTTTTAAATTACAGGAAACACGGATATCTTCGTATAATAAATGATTAAGAGTAAATGCTAGTCTTCTTATATAAATCATTTCTATTCGCTTAAAAATGACAGACAGGATTGTGATCAGTTTGCATTATGATTGACACCTTAATATGTTGCTTGATACTTAATGCACAGGTAGCCTGAAGTTTTTTTATTGATTGTAAAAATCATCACCGTCAGTTTCCATTTTCATGTCTGAAAACAAATACTGATCTAAAAGTCGTGGTAATTTTATACAGGTAAGCGACATACAGTCATTTTGGAATTCATGCATGAATTTTCATGTACATGAACTTTGTGGAACTCATGCTTTTAGAACAGAAAATGTCATCCGTGATGAACAGACAAACACAATCTATAACTTAATAAAATAGACAAAAACACAAAATATTGAGACATTATGGATGAAGTAGTAGCTGTAGTAGTAATAGTACTACAATCACTGGTTTATGTCAAATTGAAGTTTTTATATTAAGCTATATAATTCAACTTTTCTAAAATTTTAACAGATTAAACTCTCTTGCGAAACAAGTCTGCCTATGCCCGTTGTTTTATTGCAAATTTTATCAGCGCAAATAGATCTTTTTCTTATGGGAGAATTCATCATCTGAAGGTTGAATGATCCGTTTTACAAGCTCAAGGCGTCTGCAATAATGTATGGCTAGTTTCTTGACGTAGCAGAAGGCTTTAAAAATAAAATACCGTAGAGGAGATTTGAATGATGTGAAATCGTCTGCAAGTGTAAATCAACACATCGCTCGTTGTCGCTGATTTGTATCCACCCGAACGACTCGAGTTAGTCTGTTCAACAGGCCTTAGGTTAACGGAGTTAGCCTGTACGGACAGGCAATGGTATTACCATCATACCATTTGGTATGGCGTTAGCGTCTAGATAACCTGGCTCAAAGATCTATAAATAAATAGTCTATTATTAGATAACGAAGGAAAAGGGATTAGGTTACAGAATCTCGATCTTCTCGATTATGTATTAAAAATAATGAAAGAAAAACGCCTTTTTAGGTCTTAAACCAATAAACAATGGATATAATGGTTATAAATTTATATTTTGTTCAATAAATTTTAAGATTGATTATAATAAATGCTAACGTGAATCTTGTTACCGCGTGGTTTATTTGTTATACCTGTGAAATGTACAATAGATTCATAATATTGAAATACACTATGCATTTGTTGATACATGTAGTTAAATTATATTTAAGAATGCAATAGCAAAAATAATAACAAACAAGAAATGTGAACGTAATTTTATTTAATTATTTTTTTAAATTATTTACCCATCTATTTATCTAATTGTAAATTAATTCATTAATTTATCGTTCCATCCGTCCGTCCGTCCTTTCATCCGTTTGTTTGTTCGTTTGTGCGTTCGTGCGTTTGTTTATTGTTTGTTGGTTGGTTGGTTCGTTCGTTCTTTGGTTTGTCCTCGGTTCGTTTGTTCGTTTGTTTGTTCTTTTGTTATTTCGTTCTTTTTTTGGTTTTTTTCTTTGGTTAATTTTTTTTTTCGTTCGTTCGATCATTCATTTGTTCGTTCGTTCATTCATTTATTCATTCATTTATGTATTTATGTTTTATGCTTTTTTGTATTCAATTATTTATTCGTTCATTCATTCATTTATCTGTCCATCCCTTCGTCCGACCGTTTGTGTTTTCGTTACTTTGTGCGTTCGTCCTTCCTTCCTTCCTTCCTTCCTTCCTTCCTTCCTTCCTTCCTTCCTTCCTTCCTTCCTTCCTTCCTTCCTTCCTTCTTTCCTTCCTTCCTTCTTTCCTTCCTCCCTCCCTCCATCTATCCAGCTAGCCAGCCAGCCAGCCATTTATTCATTCATTTTTGATGTATTTAATAATTTATTTACTTATTTTTTGTTCAACTTTTTAACTTTTTTAGTTAATTAAATGCATTTATTTTATTTTTAAATATATTGGTGTAGCAAACATGCACATATAATAAAATTATTAAAAAAAACGTTCTAAATTGAAATAGTGTAAATTACTAAAAATAAATATTTAATAGAAAGGCGATTAAACAAGCCTGGTCATTCAGTAAGATGCTTGATAAATATTAAATTGATACGATTATTTGCAATAATGTATGTCTATATGAAAGTGTGTACATTCAAAACTTGTCCGTATGTAAAAGTCTTCAGGGAAATGGTACTTTTCACAGTATAATACAAGTTTAAACTCTCACAGACCAGGAAAAAAAAATCAATGCACGATATTGAATAACTTAATAATGTGTGCGCAAAGTTGGTTTCTATCACAGCACATACTACATTTGAAATAAACATTCACTTGCAAGACATCTAATGGGACAGAGATGCAATTATATTCCTTTATAAAATACGATGTTTAGCCTGAACTTATCTGTTGACTTTTTAGTAAGATATTATCTGCCTCCATTGGATGCTTATTAGCTGTTTTATTATTTACTTAACTGTTTGTGTCGTCCTCAGTTTTCTCCAGGTGTCTAGAAAATCACTTCTTTGACTTTGATGTCATCTTTGCTCTTCAATTAAAAAGTCAACGGCGCTATTTCCATACGATTTTTTATTTCAAAATTGGATTCCATATTATTTTGCCTGTGCTTTCTAAACAAACATGTAACAACAATAAAACAGCGGAAGTCTACATTGTGTATTAGCAACCTGCTGTGGTGATCCCTTTCTTATCCATTATAGCGTTAAGTTATCTCATATAGATCAGACATCGGCCGGCTCCCTAATGTATATGTCTGACTTTATCTGTCGTAAAGTATTGTGTTTAGATTGTCAAATTAAGAAGCGCAAGTAGTCATAAATGTGTGATTAGAATGTGTGGAAAGACAACTGCGTCTAGATTAAATACTTAAATACCATATAGTTCAATCGTTGAAAACAGACGTATGCTACATACATAATATGCCATATGAGCATACATGCCAGACGTCCCGATCTTGGCGGGACAGTCCTGATTTTGAGATGTTTGTCCCGATGTGGCACAATTTGTCTCGACATTCGTAAAAAACGACCTATTTTCTATAAGTTCACAATAAAATTCGCTAATCAAGCTCTGTCTGGCTTAAATTACCATTGCTAATTCCTTAATTGCCCCCAATTAACAAACCATATCTACTAGTCAAGTGATCCAGTGTTGTTTTTGACACCTTATCAGCGATCTATCGGCAAATTATTGATTTTATCGCGCTTTCACGCCATGGTGTTTTTATGATAGGGGTCACTTATTGCTAGCGATATCTAAATTTTACTCCATTTAAGTTCTAACCTTAGAAAGAACATTTAAGTATATTTTGGACCTCTATATAATGTTGTATACGTATATTATTTCACACAAGAATACATAATGTTAAAATGTTTTGAAGTTCAAAGTCACCTACTTGCAAATAAATGTTGTTGTTATTGTTGTGAATAAATATAATATTTACCATGCGAATTCTGTTTGCACGACACTTACATCTCTGTTAATCTTTCTCAGATTAATGTTTATAGTATAGTATTTCATGTTCCTACATACATGTACACTTTTCACGCTGTAATTGTATTGTTGGCTATAAGTATGCATTGTGCTATTTTATGCCAGAATAAAGTTATGTTATGTTATATATGTTAATTGCTAGCAATAGATGCATCGTAGTGAAATAAAAACAGACTGCTTTTGTATTTAATGGCTCATTTGATGTGTTTGATGTGCGACTTAAAACTTTAAAAAAAAAAGTATTTTAAATATTAACGTTTTATTTCAAACTTAATTTTCACGATCGGGATATGCACCGAACATCTTTAAAACTTGATAGTTCTTGCTTCCATTATCGTAGTTTCATTTAAAAAAATATACACATGTAAAAGAGTCAATTGCTTTGGTAAATTAACAACTATTTTTTATGTAATTTCGTATTAAATCTTTAAACTACAGACAGTCACACTTAAGATTGTCAATATAATTTTAATATAAATTGAAACAAAGAAAGAGTCAAATAAATAACCTGTGGCATTTGTTTTCGAAGTCTCGTATTGTGAAGCAATAGAAATTACAGTTATCACCATTATTAAAAGCGGCTTCATCGCATTAAGGTCCCTATAATCAGGACAATGTCGCATGACACACCGACATCAATCACCATGTCGGCATGAGAATTCATAAAGTACCCAAGGCACCCTTCGTCTTGCTATGTGACATATCACCAATTGATTTCTGTAACTTCATTCAACATTTATTTTGTTTTAACGAGGCAGCATTAACATACAATGCATTTAATATAATACAGTGCAAATAATACAAAATATATAAAGAAATGAAATAAAAAATAAATAAAAATAAAAATGATGATAAATATGATGATGACGATGATGACGATGTTGACGATGATGATGATGATGATAATGATGATGATGATGATGAGGATGATGATGATGATGATGATGATGATGATGATGATGATGATGATGATGATGATGATGATGATGATGATGATGATGATGATGATGATGATGATGACGAACGCAGAAAAGCTCGAACGCACAAACGAACGAACGAACAAACAAATTGACGGACGCATGAACTAACGAACAAAATAACAAACGAGCGCACGAACGACCGACCGACGGGCCGGCCCGCTCGCTCGCTCGCTCGTTCGCTGACTGACTGATTGACTAACTGATTGACTGACTGATTGACTTACTGAATGTCTGACTGATTTTGACCGACCGACTGACTGATTGATTGACTGACTGACTGACTGACTGACTGACTGACTGACTGACTGACTGACTGACTGATTGACTGACTGACTGACTGACTGACTGACTGACTGACTGACTGACTGACTGACTGACTGACTGACTGACTGACTGACTGACTGACTGACTGACTGACTGACTGACTGACTGACTGACTGACTGACTGACTGACTGACTGACTGACTGACTGACTGACTGACTGACTGACTGACTGACTGACTGACTGACTGACTGACTGACTGACTGACTGACTGACTGACTGACTGACTGACTGACTGAAAGAAATAACGAACGAACGAACGAACCAATAAACCAATGAACAAGCTCACGTACGCACAAACGGAATGAATAGATAAATAGATAGAAAAATAAATAAATAGATGAATAAATAAAGAAAGAAAGAACGAAATACATGAACGAATGAATAAACACATGAATGAACGCATGAATGAATGAATAAAAAAATACATACATTCATAAAAATACATTAATACATAAATCAACACATTAATACATACATAATTGATTGAATGAAACCCCGTTCTGTTTACAATTATTTATTATTATTTTTGGTATTTCATTCTTTAATATAATTAAACTGAAAACAAACCCCTAGTGTTTACAAAATTATTAATCTATTCACTATCAGTGTGCAATATATTTAATCATAGAATGTTCTAAATTAATTAAATAAAATATAAATTTATGACCAATATTTCCATTCTTTATTGGGTTAAGACCTAAAAAGGCGTTTTTCTTTCATTATTTTTAATACATAACCGAGAAGATCGAGATACCGTAGCCTAATCCTTTTCCTTCGTTATCTATAGATAGACTATTTATTTATAGATCTTTGAGCCAGGTTCTCTAGAGGCTAACCCCATACCAAATTGTATGATGGCAATACCATTGCCTGTCCGTACAGGCTAACTCCGTTAACCTAAGGTCTGTTGAACAGACTTACTCGAGTCGTATCGGGTGTTGTATCATCATTGTATTTATATTTCGTAGCTCATTTACGTAGATGTATTCATACTGTTCTAATCACAGGTGGTTAGCGTGTGGCTATGATATTAATTAGTTAAAACATCATTTTGAATGATATATAATCATATTATAACGAACAATCAACTTTTCTGAAAAACAAAATCACTATCAAATATATATATAACAAGGTATCCAACTCAAAATCACATTTTTATGATGGGTCAAATTTTAAGAAATAACACGATACACAACTCTCGTAACCTACTTGACACCGATCAGATATGATTAATGAATGAAATCTTCAGTTGTAAAGACACACATTCGCATTGGACCAATAAAATCACTCGTGTGTTTAAAATGTCGGTTAGTTGAAATGTATTGAATGTATGTAAACAAAGGCTTCAAACGGCGCTGGACAGTTAGTTTTGATGCATAATGCAAAGGCAACCACGGTAAGAATGTTTTGTCATACGTTTTCTTGAATCATGGTATCGAGGTCCGTGAACTTTGCAGGGAAAATGCCCTTTACGCCGTGCATATTTCATTCTTTTATCCTGTCTGATCGATGTTAAGTAGGTCACGCGAGTTGTGTATCGTGTTATTTCTTAAAATTGACCCAGCATTTGCAAAAAATATTGCAAGACATGTAAATTTCCAGAAAGAAAATTCATTTCTGCGTTGAATAAGACCCAGATCGTGAAAATCGCTGCACAATTCATGAAGTTATGGCTGTTCAAAGCGATGCATCCCGTTGTCGGGTGATTTTGAGTTGGATACCTTGTTATATATATATTTAATAGTGATTTTTTTTCAGAAAAGTTGATTGTTCGTTGTTATATGATTATTTATCATTCAAAATGATAATTTCACAGCCATTCGCTAACCACCTGTGGTTTTCATAAAAGTAATGTATATGATTCTTTGTTGACTGTTATTTTACATCTATGCAGGTGAATCTTTATTTAAAATGACATTTCATGCAGAAAGTCTATCCTCCAACCTTAAGTTAAACTTAACTATAATCTTGAATTCGTTGCCGATGTTGTCAGAAATCGGTTATTATATCATTTCTAGCATCGCGTTGTGATGCTGATCAGGTAAGCGACAATTTCACAAAACAAAATATAATAGTCTAGCAATAAATACGTAAGGTATTGCATTTTTGTCTTTTGTCCAAAACAGATCTATAATCTAACACGCGCTTATCTAGTCGCCGACACATCTGATGCGTTTATTCCGCCTCATATGTTGTCACGAATATGGTATGGACGCATCTCGTAAGTTTTTTCATCAACTATTCTTTTTTAGTAATGACATTGCTTTAAGATTTTATGACAATTTAAAGACACATCTTCGTGTAAAGAGCAAAGTCATTAACAAACTATCATAACGAGCTTTGTTAAATATATGTTAAACTTATCACGAAAAACATGCATTCATAACGCATTTATAAATGTGCAGATAGTGTAGATATGTTTGTCGAATCGATACTTCATATGTCGAATGTTTATGCTCCAAAGCGTGGATCAAGATGTTAAGTAATTAATCCATATACCACAAGTTTTTTTGCAAGATTGTAACTTATTCTTTCGTAAATATGTATATTTATGGATACCTTCGAGACATGGATATCCCATCGTCCAAAAGTATGATAACGAAACAATCTGATTTGTAGAGCATTGCATTTTCCTAAATTATTATTTGTTTATCTAATTTTGTTTTCATATGACTTGATTGTTCAAAAACATTCATACTATAACTTCATCTTCTCATACATAGATAGTACTTACAAACCATATAAAATCATAAATACATAGTTGTTTGTCTACCAAAACCTTGAATAGTACGTATGTCTTGTCAGCTTAAATTATAATTCTTTTATCGTAACATGTCTATATAAAGCTATTATGGCGTATTTTGTTTAGTTCTAAAACAAGGTAGTTTTTTTAAAACAATTGTATACTTCATAACTATTACGAACTATTCATACAAATGTTATGGCATGATGAAAGGCAGACACATGTTTGTCAAACTTGTCATGTTTTATACATACTTTTTCAAATTTCTATAATCAGAAAGATCGGATTGTGAGATACACTGAGAAATCAGAAATAGTTTTCCGTCTTTTGTTTTCGGTACGAAATCTTTGCCAAACATCGTTGCGCGGTAGGTGGCAGCGTATGTGACAACAGGTATTAATGTTATACCATGCCAAAGACAAGGTTATTGGGAACATCTTCAAATCAGATAGGCACCTGTTTAATTTAAATGTGTGAATAATGAATATTTTTATTTTGAAGGACATAATATACGAGTAACCTGGTTGTATGTAAAATTCACCATATATACCGTAGGCAATAGTAATAACTCACACAAGGAATAGCATGTGGAATAATTTTGCAATAATGTTTAAATTGGGTTTAAATTTTGCATTTTTAAACATGTTTTGTAATTGTGTGATTATGTTTCGCATGTGTTCTTATTTTCATTAAGGCTCAAATTGCAATGACAACCATTCCTTTCAAGGCTATGACCTATAATATTGTCATATGATTAGTGTTTTGTTGATGACTTTCATATATCGTATAAATACTGGCTGAAGGTAACATAAATAAATCTCCCAACAATTTTTCTGGAGATCAATATTACTTTAATTATTTGCTTGCTGAATTTGCATATAAGTTGACATTAACATTTGAAATCCTTATACATATTATAAATAAAGTTCATAAACATTTTGTAAATAGTTGCGTTTTGATTTAAGTAATAACAACATGTGTTTAATGCGTTAGAGACGGTATGTATATTGCGCTATACATGATTCCAAACATGCTCACAATAAATGAACTTCTAGGAAAGTAACAATACACAAAGTGAATCAGATGTGTCACTTTATTTACATCTCTCAACATGTTCGTAAATCATGACAAAAACAAAACATGAGCCTTTGTTCCAACGCTTTGCATTTACTGTAAAAAGCAAAAGTGTCGATATGTGGCATTTTATGTATGGGCACTTATTTAAATATTACTTACTTTCAGCTGTTTCAGCTGTCAAATTTTAAAGTAGACCATTGAACATCGTAACTTTACAAATATAGAATATGAACCAATATGACCCATATTAAGCAATCATTTCAAGTATTATGACAATACAATTATTTGTATAACAGAGTTACAAAAGAGGGTTCTTACCGAAATTCGATACGTCGTCCTGTTGATCAAAATACTAACGCATTAACCACTGTCGAATGTGTTTTTCAGTTGTGTTGTTTACTGCATATGGGCAACCTACACACTGTCACTAAAATTAAACACAAATGCTCGCACATTCGACATTATACAATAGTTTTACGTTACAAACGCCTAAAATAAATGATTTCACGGATTATATTCTGTTTACATTACATTTATAGCATTACTATATGTATCCTCTTTATTTATACTTCTGCGACTATTCTTTTCAAATGATTTTGGTTTTTTGTGGTTGCTCTCCAGAAATCGATGGGCGTATTCCTCTTAGTCTTTTTCGTTCAAACGGTTTTTAGACTGGCTTTTCGTAATTGTCGTAGTTGTAGCCGAGCTCGCGCTTGTTGTTCTCATACAAACTAATATTGTGATTTCATTGTATTCTAAAATCAAAGCAAGATTAAATTAAGTGAGTTGATTAACAATTATAATAATTTGCTTTATCAAACCTTAGACAATTAAGCAACCTTATGCAGAAAATGTATTCATCAATGTCAGATCCATATAGCCATGAGCTTAAGATATCTTAGAGCAGTTGTGATCTTCAATTTGTATTAATAATCATTGCTTTTCACGAAACTGGGACAAAAATTGTGTACAGCATATGGCTTCATTGGTTGCGTATGATCTTGTGTTATTATAAAGGGTTATGCGCAGAATTGAGTATGAAATGTAACGTGTTTGCAGAACAGCCGTAAATCTCGAGGAATACATCTTTCTTACCTTACGACGCCACTAGTTTATTTCAAGCATTGGTATCCCCGTCATTTAGATATCTGATTTACTTTCATACAACAAGCTGCCGATTGTATTTGCTATCTTAGGTGTTAACAATAACATTTCATGCATTGACAAACGAGCTAACAGGTAGCGCAGGCTTATCACAATTAGATTATTTATTCCATATTGTAAGAATATCTTTATCGCAATAACGGCAAGATATAAAGCAAACTGAACCCTTATGCCTATACTGTAGTCTTGTTTTCACCTTTTGTAATAAGTTAGATGCAAACTGCCAATTAAATAATATCTGAAGGCATAAATGGGTCTTTAAAGTACCTCGTTCATGAACGGAAAGCGGCGGATCAAGATTAGTCTTCCAATGTTAAAGTAAATATCTTTACTTATAATACAACTAAATTTAATGTGTATGACATTTTTTTGAAACAAGGGAGTCACCAATTATGCTCTAATAGGGAGGAATTTTCAAAAGATTTTTTTCAACGTTTTTAATTTATTTGAAGTTGTCGGAATGCATGAACACCTTGTTAGCCATGCATAATGCCCCTGTTCAATCCGGACTGCTGTATATTGGCATGAAAATACAAATTTTAACTTGGCAGATATATTTTTTGAATTTTTTACAGTGGTTCCCACCTTTTTCTTAGGAAGTGATGTAATGTGGCATCAATCATAGGTGTACACGACCGAAATGGGCTGCTCTGTGTCTGGGAGAGTCTTCGGTTAAGAAAATTGCACTTCGTCCGCGCCCGACTCTTCTCCATTGAGCGTCTGAGAGATCACGAGGAAACCTGCATTAAACTCAGAATTCTTGTACCTCAGACAGCGACCGTTTTATGTTCGAAGTTCGTACAACAAAGGAATACGACTGGTTACAGATCACATGAATTACAATCTAACATTTGTAAAAAAAATGGAATTCGAACAACGAATAAAACTTGGTTTTAGTATTAAGTTTAAACAATTTGAAGGAAAAAAACTTACTTTCTTGGTTTTACTGATACTTTTCAACAATTCGAAGAAATTATACAATCGACTCAGAATTCTATAAATGATTATTGTTGCCTATAATATGGTCACACTAAATATAACTCCATACATATTATCAATTACGATTGAAACAACGTCAGTATATCGGAACACATTCACTCTATGGTTTATCCTGGTAAACAACCATAGAGTCATCAATAACAATGACGTCGTATATGCCCCTGTGTGACGATGAAACAGACTTACCTGTTTTCAATAATTTATGGTCTTTGTCTACTTCAATCCATTTATAAGTTATTATTCAATATTTAATGCTATATAATTGGGCGTCATCTTTGAATGTTGTAATGTAGCTTAGCATTGATGGGTGTTCCTTTAAAAGGACACAACAGAGTTGATGCGCCTAAATGTATATATATTGTTTTATTTAAACATTCTCCGTCTTTAAAAGTATGTATATTTAAATATATTTAAGCTTGAATCATATTTATACCATGAAAAAACAATCACATCGTCGATTCCCCAATTTCTGCCAAACGGGTCATCATTCCTACGTTGCATGAACCCTGATTAGTGCTTAAAGGTCTAACGATTAAACAAGATTTATTTATTTATTTGGTGATTTGTTCGATTTAGTCTAGCGTCGAAGTTCTAAGCACCTACCTGTTAAATTTTATCTCGGCTGCATAATTATCGTCTGCCAGTGTAATGGTGTAAGTCGTCTGCTGTATTCAGGATTCATATGAAAACCCCAATCAGAAAATATTTAATGAATGAACAATTATCCTTGTCTGGACATTTAACAAATCCCTGTAACAAACACATGTCCATCCAGGGTTTTTTGGCCCGATTTTATAGCTGAAATTCGGCTATGTTCCCAATCCCAAAAAGTATACTTTTTTCCCAAAATGTGGCAAAAAATTCCGAAGTTAAAAAAAAACGTTTAGAAAGAAGTGTCTAATGCGTATTTTATCTCAATTTAAGTTCAATTACATCTAACAAAGTATTATATGATTTTGTTCTTTTAACTTGAATGATTATAAAGAGTTATACCAAATTTAGTATATCCCTTTTCTGTGAACTTTTCGTGTGGAAAAAAAGGCTAATGAATTTATTTCCCCAATAACATGAAAATGCCGATAAAATTCCCAATTCCAAAGCCATGGGCTATCTTCCCAAAAAGTGGAAAAAAAAACCAGCAATTTCAACAAAGCTTTCAAATTAATGTCCATTTGCTAAGCAGGTTTATAGTCTACCAGATTTCTTTCTATACTTTTGATTTAATGAATATTATTGCAATATCTAATAACGAAAACTAAGAAAACATATTTTCACAAATGGCCTACTGAGTTCATAAGACTTCAGAAGATTGGTTTCTTCAAGATTTAAGGCCGTCAGTCGTGAAGTTATTTTCTAAACATAACTGTTAAATTTCGAACTATTTTATTTAGCAATAAACTTTAAGTAATCTTCAAGAGAAGTCATTCAAAACCTTTTGATGCGATTACATGTAAAAAAGGGTCTAGGCAGTTTTAATCATGTGTCGATATCGAAAGCACTTATATCTCATTATAATAACTGATAAAGCAGTTGTCCTAAAATCATGTGGATTCGCCAATAAATGGCCGACGGCGGCTTGGCATGTTTGCATTGTTATCAGGGGTTTTTCTGCCTATTATGGGAAAAGGAATTTGAACAAATTGGGCATTTTTATCGACAAAATTGGCCATTTTGGGAATTTTTTGCTTCGATGAAACGGCTCATTTGGGAAAAAAAAGTTGAATTTATCATGCTTAAATAATTCAGTGGTTTTACAAATAAATTTGTTTTTATTTGTTATTTTGTCTTCTTTATATTAACAGTTGCAATATTTGCATGTTCACCGTTTATTCAAGTACTGCAGTTTTGTTTTTTAGTTATAGTTACACTCTGAGATAAGAACTGAACAGTCAAAACCTTATAGCAGATTTTTTATAACAAAACAAACACTGGTTAGTCACACAATTTATAAGACACTTCATTCTTAAAAAAAATATATAAAAAAAATAAATTGGGATTTTTTTTATAATTTCGGTTTGGGATCGTTTCTGTTTGCTTTGGGAGTGCCTCCGTTTTCCGGAGGCGCAAACAGTGCTGAAAACCCCCTGGTTATTGACAGTTCTAACATTTGGCTTGATACTTAACAGACAGTTGGTCATACATTGCTTTGATTAATTGTTAAAATCATCGCCGTTAGTGCTATTTTATTGCCTATGATATAAGTATTTCCCTATTCATGTCTGATAAAAATTACTGATCTTAAAGCAATTGCGATTTATTACATACATGTAAGCGATATAGAATCCTTAAAGAATTTCGTTTATTATCCATTTATACAAAGTTGATGTATTTCACATTATTGCTTGTGCTTTTATGTACTTTGTTGATCTCATACTTTTACAACAGACACGATTAACCGTGCTGTACTAACCGACAATATACATGACTTAATTAGACAAAACACATCCACATATTAGACCAGTATATTCTGGAAAAAGAAGTAGCTGCAATAGAAATGAGTATAACATTAATCAAACGTAAATACCATATTCTAAATTATTATATTAATGATTTATATCAAAATTTCAAATATGATTAAACTAAACATTCAAACGAAATAAATCTGGTGGTTCCCTTAACCGGTTGTTTTATTGCGCATTCTATCAGCCGGCGTAGACCGTTCTCTATTTAATAATTTAGAATCTGAAGGTGGAATAGACCGTTTTGTAAGCGGTAGGCGTCTTACAGGGCTTATCGTTTGAGATTCCCTGATTTAGATGAAATCTGACAACATTCATTACCGCAAACGAGTTCTTAATTATTTGAAATCAATTACAAGTAAGGTAGACAACGATTACTGCTAATCAGACGCAAAACTCGTTGGCGCTAATGTTTATCGTTATTTCGTGATTTATTTAAGTCGATGAAATCAAACTGGTTTAATAATGGTAATTTATAGAAATCTTTGTCGAATTAAATTAATGTACATTTAAGTAAATTATTAGGTCAAGTAAAATTTCAGGAAGAACATTAATCATTCAAACTTAAATTAAACACAATTATCTTGAATGGGTTGCCACTGTCGTCAGTCATCGTGCTGGTGGTGTTGACCATGTAAGCAATGAACTTCACAAACGAATACCAAAGAAAATAATCTAAGAATGACGAAGGGAGTGACTTCACTTTAAGTCTATTTTCTTAAACAGATCTA
Organism: Dreissena polymorpha; assembly: GCF_020536995.1. Lineage (NCBI taxonomy): Eukaryota > Metazoa > Mollusca > Bivalvia > Myida > Dreissenidae > Dreissena > Dreissena polymorpha. The sequence continues at coordinate 155,604,137 of NC_068356.1, read as the reverse complement.
AAATCTAACACGAGGTTATCTAGTCGCGGACACGGCGGATGTATTGATTCCGCACCTAATGTTCTCACGAATATGGTATTGATGCTTCTCGCATGATTTTGTTATCGACGTTTCCTTTGCTCGTGACTTGACGTTTGAATTGTTTAGACAGTATCAAGTCATGCCTTTGTGTTGAGCAAAAGGTCGTTTACAAAGTATGATAAAGAGCTATACGATATATCTTTTACATATTTCACTAATCTTGTAAATCTTGCATGGATATCGCATATAAAAATCCGCAGGTTTTTACGCGTGTGTATTTCCCTAAGCGTGGATCAAGACGATTAATAATTAATCCAAGTCCCACAGGTGTTTGCATGAGTGCCACCTATTTCTTCTAATATATAACGATCTTCTGGGATTCCTTTAATACATGGATAACCCATCATGCACATGGATTTAACCTTACCCCATGATCTACCAATTGTCAATAAGATACGTTGATAGAATGATTTTCTTAAGATCTAGAAAAAAGAGAAGAGAGATGAAAAATCACTGGTTATTACATTTATTGTGACATTCGATATGGATCGTGATTTCACTTTATTTTAGTGTTCTGTGTGCGTTGAATTTTTTTCATTGTAACCCACTTGTGTGACCCTACATGGTTATTTGAATATATTTCCTGAAGTGTACTCGATAAAGTGAGCCTTTTTCTACGATCTTTTGTATGATTACCCTCTTGATTTAATGGACCATTCAATAATGACAAAAAAACATTAAGCAATAAAGAGGCATATATTTCTTAAATGCATATAATTGAAGCGTAATATTTAATTTTAAAATTAATTCAAAAATATGTACCAGATAGTTTTTATCATTTATTAGAATAATAGTATTCATAATTGAATCTGTTTCATGGGAATAATATATACGGAATATAACGCTAGTCAATTGACTAGCGTAATATTCCTTTTTTTATTTACCTCCAGTTAACGAAAACAGTTAAAATTGCTTTTTGGTTTAACAAAACTGACAAAACAATGACTTAAACGGTACGCCATAGTTTATTTAAGACGCGTATGAATACCGTTTATGTAAATTACCGTGTAAACATTTGAACCGGGAAAACACAGGATTCCGACACGCTTACCTTTATGACATCGTTAATCCAAGTTTAAAACAATTAAGTTGACAACTTTGATTCGATGGTTATAACAAAAGCGTTGAAACGATATGCATTTCCACTTCTATTCTTCCATGTCTTTCAGCAACTTATTTTTTTTAACCACACTATCTTATTGTATTCCTATCGAAATTTATATTAATGCATGACAAACACACACTCTGAAAAACGTTCTGCATTCGTTCGTTTTAAACAAATAGTTTACTGTTAAAAAACACCACGTCCGACATGTCTTTAAATTCCAGAGAGTTTAAATAAAACTATTGTATTTCGTAACATAAATGACGTCACACGATTTACTATGTTATATATTGCGTAATATGGGGGTTTCCTATTTTCGGTGCGCGTAATGTGACGTCATTAAATGGATCGAAGAAAGTAGTCCGGTTAGTATGCTAATATGGAATTGGAAAGAACGAGTAGCGTAATACGGGATTTTTAATTTCAACGATTGATACAACCTGTATTTTGTTAAAAGCATTAAACAGGTATATACTAAAGTTATTTTTTACCATTTGAAATTATTATTAAGTTGATAGCAGAAACTGTAATTGAAATTAATATTTTAACAATCTAAATTTGTATTTATAAGACTTTAATTTATCCCACATACTAACCCTAAGTTTTCATCCAAAGTTTGGACCATGCTCTGTGAAAAGGGGGTATAATGCATGTGCGTAAGTGTCGTCCCATATTAGCCTGTGCAGTCCGAACAGGCTAATCAGGGACGACACTTTCCGCCTTAACTGGATTTTTGCAAAGAATAGATTTTCCGTAAACGAAAAAAACCATAAAGCAGAAGGTCTCGTCCCTGTTACGCCTGTGCGGACCGCAGAGGCTAATCTGGGACGACACTTTAAGCAAATTCATTAAATCCCCTTTTCACAGAGCACGGTCCATATGGATAATGCATTTTGAAATCACATAATTTATCGTTCTAATATAATGGGACTTCTTTTGCACCCAATAGCTTTATTCCATGTATATGGTCCGTAAAAAGTTATTGGTCTTCCAAAATCTTTTAAAGTACGCGTGTTTTTTTCTGATGTAACTATATGTACTTATTGGACAAAGGAAGTAGTATGACGACTGATGTGACATTAATTTCCATAACACAAAAATACAAATAGTGCAATAAAGGTTGGTATTTGTATTGCACAATTGATTCTTTTTTTATTAACTATTTCAAATTAATCATCCACAATCATTTGCATGATAACAGACAGACACGTATGTGTCAAAATGGCTATGTTTTATAGGTATCCTTTTTTTGAAGATCTACAATCAGATAGATCGCGTATTTAGTTTAACCGAAAAGAACCTGAAATTGTTGTTTGATTTTTGTTTTTGTACTGACATCGTTTTCAGGTGGTAACATATCTGTGACAGCAGGTATAAGTATAATAACATTCTAACGATAAGATTATTGGTGACAACATCAAATCGGTACGGCTTTTGTTTGTATTGACCATCTGTGGATACCGCATATTTTGTTTATGCAAGAAATTAGTTGTATGCACATTGAACACGAGACATGTTCACGTCTAGTAGGTACCATAATTGGCGCCATATGAAACGAACACAAAACGAAAGTGTCTAGCAACATTCAAATTATGTTTACGGTGTGTTTTAAGTGTTCACCTCAAGAAGTCCTGGTAATTTTAATGTGTAATATTTTAATGAACATAAAATACACTTGTTCATCATTGTTTATTATTTCAGTTTTAAATGTAGATAATACAGCACATTAGTAACGTGTGTTCAATATGTTAAAATATATTATAGTACTGTGATAGTCGGTCAAATAATACTCAGAGAAAATGCCCTAAAAATGTAAATATAAAACACATGAAGCAGATTTGTCACTTTATTCACATATAACAGCATTTTCGTCAGCAATTAGTATGTGAACCATGGCTAAATTACAACATGAACCCTTTTCTCCTACGTTCGGAATTTAAATGAAATGTAGAGCAATTACAATTAGCAAAACAAAAGAGGACATATATGTCATTTATGTGCATTGAGCTTTAAAAGAGACCTATTCACCTATTCACAGATGAAGCTATTCAGATTTAGTTATATGTAAAAAACAGTTCATGTATTATTACATGAAAACAATATGAATGAATGGAATGAAACATTATCTCCCCAAGATTCCCAATAAGACACAAGTCTCGGATACTCGGCCATTTCAGCATGTGCTTGTGTGCGAGGATATCATTTTTACAGCATGAAGTCGATAGACATGTTGATAAAAAGAGCTACACAAATATGGTAAATTATGATATACGTTCGCGTAAAAAAACTCTATAAATGTGTCAATTTTTTTAGATAAATAACACATTTATTATGACATAGTTCTATATATAAAGTTGCTTAGCTCTTTCCTATACACTGTTGTTTGTTATTTCGTGAATGTCATGCCATACTCGTTTTTTTTCAATATTCAATTTGACGATATGAGTTTTCTTGAAGACAGATTTAATTGAAAATATTTATCTAATATTCAAATCCTAGAAACAAAAAAACAACACATAAAACCAATAAAAGAGCGTATATAGGCAATTAAGTTGACATAAGGTTATCAATTATACAATATGTCATATATGTATATATGCAATCCAGTTGACATAAGGTTATCAATTATACAACATGCCATGGTTACCCGGTATGTTCGATTATGAGCGATTAAATTGGCAACAATTTGTTACAATTAAAAATAACAGGTCCCGTTTTTAATCATTTACACGGTGATTTAATTGAATTTTGCATATTGTAATAAATATAATTAAACTGTGCTTGACCATAAAATGAAATTGCATTGGACCTGGGAACGGACGATTATTGAATTATAATGTACAAGTATGTTTGTGGTACTATATAGCACTGTGCATGTTTATTTATAATAAATACATATCCAAAGCACTGGTACAACAAGACTTGCAATTTATTGTCTATACTTGGTGATCATTATTTTACAACATTAAGCATGTAAGCAAGCTTTTGAATGTCATCACATATAAAGAACATACAGATTTACAAATAAGATATAAGAAACAAAGTGGAACTTTTATCATATACTATTATACCCTATTGCCGTTTGCAAATATCTGTAAAGTGCTTCAAATCTTTATAAAACTGTTTTTTTAATTAAATCTATCGTATTAAGTAAGCCCTTCTTTTGGTCATAGAGAATCATGTCGAATTGGCTTCTCGGACTAATGTTCACATGTAAAAACCAAATAAACGATACTAGCTATTGGTATACCTACTCCTTTCAAGTAGTTGTCTATTTCATGTGTTGGTTTCTTTATTAGCATTAAGATGCATATACAGGGCATTAAATTCAGTATTGGTTTTAACTCAAATGCACAATCAAAAACGCCCAAATATATGGTTACGGTCACCAACGTATTCAAATGAAAAAACGTTGCTTCCGATAGCCTATATTGTCAGCACCTTTTGTCTTGTAGCGTAATATCAGAAAATAAGAGACCTTTTTCAAACATTTCCGATGCATAACATAACGGCCTCTTTGCACATCATACTCTCGTAGTGTAATTTACGTCACGCATTTACCTATGTATATTTTTGCCATTGAGCCAATCGATGACACCCAATCTTCACAATGACATCAACTCGTTGTCAATTGGAAGGAATCCGCGACCATTTTTGGGGAAATTTTTGGTCATTTCAATTTAACACCTTGATTTTACAACACTATTTAACAATGATGCAAACGAAATTTGTACTGGCTTTTTTCAAACAGCATATATATGAAAGAAAAACATTTTTTGTTGAATCAAGTTAAGCAATTATCAGTGGTACCTACAATTAGCCGCAACCATGTCATCATATTGTCTTAAGGTCACATTTTCAGCGTCATCGAAATATAATAAGCTAATGGGATAGAAATTATTCGTAACGCAACAGGGCGCATTGACGTTCTTGCAAATACGTAACGCGTGCATTAAACTTTGCACCGTCGAATGATTTGTTGGACGTTGGCTCTGTTCTAAGGGAAACTCACATGGTCCCTTGCAATGGTATGCGTTGTACCCTGTGGGTGATATTATCAAGCCTGCCCAGCCAATCTTTTCAAACTCTTCGTACATCTGACGTCGGTTGCAAGACTGCCGACGCTGATTGCCGTAACGAGTAGCGTCCCGTATGTCTTAGATATTGTAATTTTCGTATTTAGTCCGTTTTATTCGTGTTTTATGTTTTGTTGAGACCACGCTCCTTCTGCGTCTAGAACTGCTGAATGATTCTGGCGTTTCGTTTGTGCGCATAAAACATGGGTTGACCGTTCTTCTTCTCGGTCTTTTTCGTTAAAAAACTTTATTGCGTTTCAAAGACCGGCAAGTTTTGCGCTGGTGGTATTGTTTCTTTTCTTCTCCAATCGTTTAATATCCCTGGTGATTTCTGTGTATTCTGAAAGCAAAAACAGGTTAGCAATAAATATCTTTGATTTAAACTTATAATGCTGTGTCTATCTTAACCTTACGAACATTAAAATACGTATACTGTTAATGTAATTAGCATGTCTGATCCAAATAACCCTTATCTTTGGTCCACATTACTTTATAGTGCAATAATTTTATGTATTGATCCAATGAAACTATTCATGACTTCTGCAACACAAACTGATCGACGCCAAAGCCCTTTATTCAAATTTCGTTGTCTGTAGCCATTGCTGAGCAATTGTTATCCTTTACTTTTAAAAGTAAGCTTGATTAATTACGAAACCGAGACACACATTTGGGCTTAATTGCTTACGCGTGATCTTGTATAACAAAGAAGGTCTTAAGTATTTAATGTACTGCCTATGAGGCACTGCCACAAATCTTGAAGACTAGACCTTTCTTAGCTTACGACGCCAGCTAATTCGTTTCAAGCAGTTTCTGATAGATTTCGGATTTACGGAATTAAACGTCATACAACACGCTAACGACAATATGATTGTGTATATTATATTAGGCTCTTAGAAGGTACATATGTTAATAAAAAGGCATATATCAATTATTGTTAGTCGATTTGTTATGCCCAAAACGGCTAGAAACAACGTTTGCAGAAGGCTTATGATTAAATTGGGGTCTTGCTTTCGCCTTCTAAAATAAAAAAGACACTTTTATGAACAGAATGCAGCGTATCAATATTATTTTTCAACGGTGCAGCAGTCGTGATATACAGACAATAACCCCGTTTAATCTGGACAGCTTTATATTAAATTGAGGATAACCATTTTAACCGAGCAGAAATGTTTCGTAAACAATTCGACTTACCTTGGTCGTCTGGCGATATGAAATGAAGGGTCCTATGGCGGCCATCGTTTGTTTTCACGACCAGTATCGGCTGCTTGGTGTTGTGGTGGGACTTTCTTTGAGCAAATCATACCTCGTCCTCGCCAAACTCATTATCAAAGAGCGTCCGAGAGATCACGAGGAAAGTGAGTGTTGTTTCTGCCATGTTTCGTTAAATAAAGTCCTTTACCTGTGTACACCGTATATGTTACAAGGAGGGAGGCCAATACTCGTACCTTGTAGACAATAATTATGTTTGTACATTTTAACAGTTTTCATTCATGTATTGAGTAAAACGTTAGAATCGGAGTTCACATTGAACTACTGTTTGTTGATTCAAGGCGGTCTCAACAAACGTTTAGTTGCCATGAAACATTTGAAAATACCATTATTTGTCGAATTTCGGACATAGCAATTTTGAAATAGTTATATAGATTTCACAACGCAGTTTAAGTCAGTTGTTGACGCCGAACGACCAATGCGGTATAATTACCGTCAAGACAATGTCACTCTTGAGCATGCTTTGCTTAAAGTTCTCATAGCAAACACTTTTATATGTATAATAATCTCAGTTAAAATCATTTCTGAGAAAGAAAAAACCAACAACAAAGAAACAAGAAAGACAAAATAGCCGTATAGAAAGAAGTTATGAATTTAAATACACCCGACGACGTAATGATCCGTTTAATATCTCTTTTACAAGAGAAAGGCGTCTGATTGCAGTTTGTATTAAGTTCTCAATGAAAGCAGACGATTTACACCATTAAGACCACAGGCGAAAATAATACCGACGAGATAACCGTCAACAGGTTGGTGG